>NC_135970.1:42001964-42146672 GCF_053455715.1 Rhinoraja longicauda | reverse complement strand
TGCTGATTAGGGGTTGCCAACTATCTCACTCCAAATACGGGACAAGGTTACGTCACTGCCCATGTGACCTCACCCAGCCAGCGGCCACGTGCTCCCGCTCCACCAATGGCGACCACCCGGGAAGGAAGTTGGGTTGCTATGCAACCTCTGTTAGGCGGCGCTCGGGCCTACGGGCCTAGACAGTCCGGAGCTAAAATGTCTGAAACCTAGAGTGTCGGGACCTAAAACTGTCGGGGCTTGCAGTGTTGGGGCCTACAGCGTCGGGGGCCTATAGCGTCGGGACCTACAGCGTCGGGGCCTACAGCGTCGGGGCCTACAGCGTCGGGGCCTACAGCGTCGGGGCCTACAGCGTCGGGGCCTTCAGCGTCGGGCCTACACTGTCGGGGCCTACAGTTTTGGGGCCTACAGTGTCCGGGCCACAGCATCCGGGCCTACAGCGCCCCCTGGGCCTAATACGGGACAAGGGCGGTCCCGTACGGAACAAAACAATTTAGCCCAAAATACGGGATGTCCCGGCTAATACAGGACAGTTGGCAACCCTAGACTCCACCCTGTGTCTGTCTCCTTGTTGTAGTGATGTTGATTGAGGGACAAGAGGAGACTGGAGGGGGATCTCTTGACCTCTTCTGGAAAAGCTCCATGAAATCTGCCTGAGAAGACTCTTCCAACTGTCTCTTTCCAACCCAGTAGCAATTCCTCAGGACACGACTGAAGCTTATGGCTATTTGGGATTTACATCAAGCAGGGAATGTAGAACAGTGCTAGAACAGGCCCTTCGGCCACAAGGTTTGTGCTGGCCATGATGTTTAGTTCACAGAAACAGTGCGGAAAACAGGCCTTTCGGCCCACCGAGTCGGCGCCGACCAGTGATCCTCGCACATTAACACAACCCTTCACACACACACACACATTTATTCCAAGCCAATTAAACTACAAACCTCTATGTCTTTGAGTGTGTAAGAGGAAACCAAAGATCTTGGAGAAAAACCCATGCAGGTCACGGGGAGAATTTTCAAACTCCCGTACAGACGGCGCCCGTAGTCGGGATGGAACCCGGGTCTCTGGCGCTGTAAGGCGGGCCGTTTTACCGCTGCGCCACCGTTTCGCCATGTTAAATTAAGCTAACTCCATCTGTGACACTTGCCACCGCCTCCCTGGCAGTGCGTTCCAGGCACCGAACAAATTCAGCAGGTTCACCACATTTAAACAATAACTTCCAACTGGTTTTGTAAAAGATTCTCTCCAATGGCACAGTTTAGTTCATTGTCGCGTGTATTGAGGTGCAGTGAAAGTCTTTTGTTGTGCTAACCAGCCAGCGGAAGACAATGCATGATTACAGTCGAGCCGTCCACAGTGTACCGATACATGATAAAGGGAATGACGTGAATAATGTTTAGTGCAAGGTAAAGCAGCAAAGTCCGATCAAGGATAGACCAGGGTCTCCAGTGAGTATAAGTAAATAACTGCAGATGCTGGTACAAATCGAAGGTATTCATTCACAAAATGCTGGAGTAACTCAGCAGGTCAGGCAGCATCTCAGGAGAGAAGGAATGGGTGACGTTTCGGGTCGAGACCCTCTGATGAGCTCTATCTACCTCATTGGTGACCCTCTGGGTCTCGACCCGAAACGTCGCCCATTCCTACTCTCCCGAGATGCTGCCTGACCCGCTGAGTTACTCCAGCATTTTGTGAATAAATACCTTCGAGGGTCACCAATGAGGTAGATAGTAGTTCAGCACCTGCTCTCTGGTTGTGGTGGATGGTTCAGTTGCCTGATAACAGCCGGGAAGAAACTGTCCTTGAATCTGGGGGGTGTGCGTTTTCACACTTCTGTACATCTTGCCTGATGGGAGAGGGGAGAAGAGGGAGTGGCCGGGGTGATACTGGTCCTTGATGAGGAATGATTCTCCACCTGAGCTCTGTGTCAAGAATGCCAACGTGCAAGATCCATATCCCAGCACCCCCTGCATGTGAACGTGTCTTCTTCTTTCATACGTCAACTACGACAATCGAAGTGGCCATTGGTGCTTCAGAGTGCCGTAGTTGGCACTTTGCTATGAATGTTGCGGCTCTGTAGAACCACCCAGGGTGGAGGACGAGCACGTAACGCAGCCTCCACCCCTGCATGTGTCTATCTAACAGCCCACTTACAGGTCACTATTGTGTCTGCCCACCACCCCCACCACCACTCACGGCAGCAGATTCCAGGCATCCTCCACTCTCTGCGTTAAAGAAAGACTTGCCTCAAACCGTTCCACGTTATAGACAATAGACAATAGGTGCAGGAGGAGGCCATTCGGCCCTTCGAGCCAGCACCGCCCATTCAATGTGATCATGGCTGATCATTCTCAATCAGTACCCTGTTCCTGCCTTCTCCCCATACCCCCTGACTCCGCTATCCTTAAGAGCTCTATCTAGCTCTCTCTTGAATGCATTCAGAGAATTGGCCTCCACTGCCCTCTGTGTTCTCACACTTCCCCCTCCTCTCTCTCTCTCTCTCTCTCTCATGCATGCGGCTCCATTTTGAGCCACTTGCCCAGCACCTAGTTGAATCCATACACCACATCTGGCAGTGGCCTGAGCTTCACACCACACGGCCCTGGAGGTCACGGCTAAACCTTCTGCCTCTCAAGCACCTTTCCCCTCTGCGGACCCCTCGTTAGAAGCCCCCTCGTTATACACTCTTCCCCTCTGCAGACCCCTCGTTAGAAGCCCCCTCGTTACCCACGCTTGCTGCCGTCACCTTTAATGCTCCCGTAGATGGCTTGGTGTCAGGGTTCATTCGCTAACACTCCTGCAAGGCTGCTGACAGATGGTTCTCTGTGCAGAAGGTGCAGTGTACATTCAACTTGCAGCTTTTGTCGAATTTCACTCTCGTGGCAAATAATTCTGTGGTCGGTGTTTTGGGATTTTCTACAGCAAGGTGCGGATTGCCCGTTCGAGTTGCTGATCAATCTGCCATGAATGGGCATTGAAATGGGGCAGCAGCCAAGCCTGGGGTGACGTGGATGAATCTATGCAGTTGTGTGCTGGAGGGGGGGGAATGCTGGAAGGCTGTGGGAGAATGAATTGAGGGAGTGGGGGCTAGTAGGGCTTGGGATGGGCAGAGTGGCCGTGTGGCCATTCAATGGCCTGCGTGTCATCATCCGTCGCTCCTGTCCTGCCTGTGTTTGTGATTAAACGTTGTTGACATCTCTCTTCCACGAGCAGGGAGATTTTCAGTCGGATTAGCCATGGCCATTGCATCACTCTCCTCCGACAGCGCTGGAAGCTTTTAACCCTTCCCCCGCCACTGCTTTACAACGTTAAACCGCGGCCTCTCCACAGACGGACCCGACCCCCTCACTGTCCACTTTCCCCCCTCCCCTTCCCCCTCGTCAGTCCCGGATGACCCTGGAGGTTAACAACGCTGCCACCACCAGCGGCAAGGACAGGCGCACTATCCAGGCCGAGATGCTGCAGCTCGACCTGTCGATGCCACGGATGAGACGGAGCAGGAGGAGGAGGACAACGGGCCATGGAAGGAGACCAAGCCCGCCGGCATGGCGTCCTACAGACCCAAGAGGCCGACCACCCTCTAACCTCTTCCCACAAGTTCCACGCTCACAGGTAAGGACCAGCCACACTTCACCGCTTCCTTCCAATGATCTCCCCAGCCAATTGATCTTACCCCCCCCCCCCTCCCCCTCCCCCCCTCCCCCTCCCCCCTCCCCCTCCCCCTCCCCCTCCCCTCCCCCTCCCCCCTCCCCCTCCCCCTCCCCCTCCCCCCTCCCTCCCCTCCCCCTCCCCCTCCCCATTCCCTCCCCTCCCCCTCCCCCTCCCCCTCCCCCTCCCCCCTCCCCCTCCCCCTCCCCCTCCCCCTCCCCCTCCCCCTCCCCATTCCCTCCCCCTCCCCATTCCCTCCCCTCCCCCTCCCCATTCCCTCCCCTCCCCCTCTCCCCTCCCCCTCCCCCTCCCCCCTCCCCCTCCCCTCCCACTGCAGTCCACTGACGTGATTACCAGCTCAGTTACGCATTCTGAAGAAGGGTCTCGACACGAAACGTCACCCATTCCTTCTCTTCAGAGATGCTGCCTGACCCGCTGAGTTACTCCAGCATTTTGTGTCCCTTCAATTTAAACCAGCACCTGCAGTTCCTTCCCACACATAATGTCCACCTTGCAGGCATCAGTAATATATTGGCTATTGGACCAACAAATTGTGGGAGATATGACAACACGGAAATCCATGGCTGATATCATTAGATAGTCCTCATGGCCCACATGAAGTAGCAGCAATATACTTAGCTGCTAATAAATTAATGCCTGATGCTGCCGGGTGAAATCTGTGTTAGAACCTGGGTTTTTATAGCACCTCTCTCTCTCCATCCCTGTTAAGTGCTTAAAGCACAGATCAAAGTCGCCACCAAGAACTGCCCTGCTGGAATCCTGAGCAAAACTCAAAGTGCTGCAGTAACTCAGCGGGTCAGTCAGCATCTGTGGTGGGGCATGGATCGGTGACGTTCCGTGTTGGGACCCTTCTTCGGACTGACTGCAGTAAGGGGGGGGTGAAAGCTGGCACAGTGCGGTGGGAGAGCGACAAAGCTGGGCGTGTGAGAGGTGGATACAGGTGAGAGGTGGATACAGGTGAGAGGTGGATACAGGTGAGAGGTGGATACAGGTGAGAGGTGGATACAGGTGAGAGGTGGATACAGGTGAGAGGTGGATACAGGTGAGAGGTGGATACAGGTGAGAGGTGGATACAGGTGAGAGGTGGATACAGGTGAGAGGTGGATACAGGTGAGAGGTGGATACAGGTGAGAGGTGGATACAGGTGAGAGGTGGATACAGGTGAGAGGTGGATACAGGTGAGAGGTGGATACAGGTGAGAGGTGGATACAGGTGAGAGGTGGATACAGGTGAGAGGTGGATACAGGTGAGAGGTGGATACAGGTGAGAGGTGGATACAGGTGAGAGGTGGATACAGGTGAGAGGTGGATACAGGTGAGAGGTGGATACAGGTGAGAGGTGGATACAGGTGAGAGGTGGATACAGGTGAGAGGGGTTGGGTGACAAAGACTAGAGGCGACAAGGAGACAAAAGGAACATCAGATAAAGAGAGGAGAAGTGAAATGTAAAGCAAGAGGGAGGGGTGTAGGTGGGTGGGGGTGTAGGTGGGTGGGGGTGTAGGCGGGTGGGGGTGTAGGTGGGTGGGGGTGTAGGAGGGAGGGGTGTAGGTGGGTGGGGGTGTAGGAGGGAGGGGTGTAGGTGGGTGGGGGTGTAGGTGGGTGGGGGTGTAGGTGGGTGGGGGTGTGGGAGGGAGGGGTGTAGGTGGGTGGGGGTGTAGGAGGGAGGGGTGTAGGTGGGTGGGGGTGTAGGAGGGAGGGGTGTAGGTGGGTGGGGGTGTAGGTGGGTGGGGGTGTAGGTGGGTGGGGGTGTAGGTGGGTGGGGGTGTAGGAGGGAGGGGTGTAGGTGGGTGGGGGGTGTAGGAGGGAGGGGTGTAGGCGGGTGGGGGTGTAGGCGGGTGGGGGTGTAGGCGGGTGGGGGTGTAGGCGGGTGGGGGTGTAGGCGGGTGGGGGTGTAGGTGGGTGGGGGTGTAGGTGGGTGGGGGTGTAGGTGGGTGGGGGTGTAGGAGGGAGGGGTGTAGGTGGGTGGGGGTGTAGGAGGGAGGGGTGTAGGTGGGTGGGGGTGTGGGAGGGAGGGGTGTAGGTGGGTGGGGGTGTGGGAGGGAGGGGTGTAGGTGGGTGGGGGTGTGGGAGGGAGGGGTGTAGGTGGGTGGGGGTGTAGGAGGGAGGGGTGTAGGTGGGTGGGGGTGTGGGAGGGAGGGGTGTAGGTGGGTGGGGGTGTAGGAGGGAGGGGTGTAGGTGGGTGGGGGTGTAGGAGGGAGGGGTGTAGGTGGGTGGGGGTGTAGGAGGGAGGGGTGTAGGTGGGTGGGGGTGTAGGAGGGAGGGGTGTAGGTGGGTGGGGGTGTAGGAGGTAGGGGTGTAGGTGGGTGGGGGTGTAGGAGGGAGGGGTGTAGGTGGGTGGGGGTGTAGGAGGGAGGGGTGTAGGTGGGTGGGGGTGTAGGAGGGAGGGGTGTAGGTGGGTGGGGGTGTAGGAGGGAGGGGTGTAGGTGGGTGGGGGTGTAGGTGGGTGGGGGTGTAGGAGGGAGGGGTGTAGGTGGGTGGGGGTGTAGGTGGGTGGGGGTGTAGGAGGGAGGGGTGTAGGTGGGTGGGGGTGTAGGAGGTAGGGGTGTAGGTGGGTGGGGGTGTGGTACAAGGAGGAGAGAGGTGGTGGGGGGCAGTACTTAAACATTCAATGTTCGTACTGTTGGGTTGTACGCGACAATGGTGAACACGAGGAGCTCGTGCTCCAGTTTGCACAGGGTCTTCCTCTGGGAATGAACCTCCAAATCCCCCCACATTCCAAGGACGTGCAGGTTTGTAGGTTAATTGGTCTCTGTAAAACTCATCGTTATCGGCGGTCAGTGGAAGCGAGTGTGAGTGTCCTCGTTAGGACGCCTGTGCATGACTTTGTTTAACGTGAGGAGACTGGTGCACAGACAGCCACCACACGGCCCTTGACAGATCTGGGTCAGGATCCAGTGGCGTGGAGTCCAAGACCACCGGGGACCCTTTTCTGCTGCAGCCTTCATCCATCCGCCTTCCCAGCCGTTGTGACGCTCCACTAAAGTTAGCTATCATCCTCCCTCCCTCCGCCTGTTCCACCGTTGAGGTCTTGGTTGGATTGGTCGTTGTCAGGGACCTCCCTCCCCCTCGACCTTACCCCCATGGGTGACCCCACCAGGAGTGTGGCTCCAGACGGCATCGCTCTCAGGATCTCAGGACCACACGAGCTTCTCCACCACCACCACAGGGTGACACCCCACTGTAACATGACCCCTAGGATGTAGAGAGTGGCTGACAAAGTGAGATCATGTAGAGTTGATATGAATGGGTGATCAGTGATCAGCATGGATTCTGTGGGCTGAAGGGCCTGTTTTCATACTGTATCTCTAACATTAAAACTAAAATGGCTGCTGGCTTTTCCTGTACAACTTCATGTCGTAAGCTGGCAAGCACTTTGGAGCATTCTGAGATTGCACAAGGCACAGAGCAAATAGTTTTGTTTAGTTTGTGGAGAGAGGCCCTTCGGCCCACCGAATCCGTGCCAACCAGCGATTACATTAGCACACACTACACGCGAGGGACAATGTACAATTTTCACCAAGGCCAGTTAACCTACACACCTGGAGTGTGGTTGGTGAACGCGAGGCTTGAATGGCCTGTCCGCAGGACCTTTCATCGCCCAGCGTGGCGCGGACGTGGGACCTTCCGCCGCCCGGCGGGGGCTTCAATATCGGGAGCCTCGATTGCCCAGACGCAGTGGCTTGGCTGCCTGACCGCGGGAGAAGAAGCAAGGAAGAGATAAGACTTGTTTTACCTTCCATCACAGTGAGCAGATGCCTGGAGGAGAGACACTGTGATGGATGTTTACCTTGAATGTATGACATTGTGTGTGTTTTTATCGTTAGGACTGTACGGTTATGGCATTTCGTTCAAATTCGTTTTGAATGACAAATAAATTCAATTCAATTCAAACCTGTAGGCCTTTGGAGTGTGGGGAAGTCCATACAGTCACGGGGAGAACGTACAAACTCCGCAAAGACAGCACTGTACAGACGGTTGTACAGGGCCCTGGTGAGACTGCACCTGCAGTACTGCGTGCAGTTTTGGTCTCCTAATTTGAAGAAGGACGTCCTTGCTATTGAGGCAGTGCAGCGTAGGTTCACCAGGTTAATCCCCGGGATGGCAGGACTGTCGTATGAGGAAAGATTGGAAAGACTGGGCTTGCATTCACCTGGAGTTTAGAAGGATGAGAGGGGATCTTATAGAGACGTGTAAAATTATAAAAGGACAAGACAAGCTAGATGCAGGAAACATATTCCCAATGTTGGACGAGTCCAGAACCAGGGGCCACAGTCTTAGAATAAAGGGGAGGCCATTTAAAACTGAGGTGAGAGGTACTTTATCACCCAGAGAGTTGTGAATTTGTGGAATTCTCTGCCACAGAGGGCAGTGGAAGCCAATTCACTGGATTAATTTTAAAGAGAGTTAGATAGAGCTCTGGGGGCTAGTGGAATCAAGGGGTATGGGGAGAAGGCAGACACGGGGTACTGATTGTGGATGATCAGCCATGATCACAATGTATGGTGGTGCTGGCTCGAAGGGCCAAATGGCCTCCTCCTGCACCTATTTTCTATGTTTAATCTGTAGTCAGGATGGAAGCCGTGTCCTTGGCGCTGTGAGGCAGCAACTCTACCACTGCGCCACCGTGCCGACCTTTCCTACAAACGTTTCTTTCCTGAAACAAGTAAACTTGCACAACCCCAGGAAAGTTGGAAGTGTCTCAGTATTTGAGGGGCGTAGCAATATATTCAATGCTATGGTGCAAGGAGTTACTGGCTGAGCAGATACATAGCATGGTCAAATCCACACGAATCAACAAAAACAGATCAGTCAGGAGTAGGACATGTACATCAACTGCTGTGAAACCTTAATACTCAGGATAACGTCCAACACTGCCAATATGCAGCAAAACACAAAGTGCTGGAGGAACTCAGCGGGCCGGGCAGCATCTGTGGAGGGAAATGGGCAGACCACATTTCAGGTTGGGACCCTCCTATGGACTGACCCATGGAACTCCTCCAGCACTTGTGTAGGAAGGAACTGCAGATACTGGTTTACACCAAAGATAGACACAAAATGTTGGAGTAACTCAGCGGGGCAGGCAGCATCTCTGGAGGGAAGGAATGGGTGATGTTTCCTGGTCAGGCCAAAGGCTCTCGACCCGAAACGTCTCCCATTCCTTCTCTCCACAGATGCTGCCTGACCCGCTGAGTTACTCCAGCACTCTGGTTCAATGGTTCTTTATTATCACATGGACTGAGGTACTGTTCAGTATATTATCACTGTACATGCACAATTGCAGATTAAGTACAGAATGTTCTAAGAGGGGTATTAATGGCTCTGTTTCACACTATCTTTACCCAACTGCCCAAAGTTGTGGCCAATTTCCAGGTGGTGCAGCGGTAGAGTTGCTGCCTCACAGCGCCAGAGACCCGGGTTCCATCCTGACTACGGGTGCTGTCTGTACGGAGTTTGTACGTTTTCCTTGTGTGACCGCGTGGGTTTTCTCCGGGTGCCCCGGTTTCCTCCCACACTCCAAAGACGTGCGGGTTTGTGGGTTAATTGGCTTCTGTATATTGCCCCTGGTGTGTGTGGGATGGGGCTAGTGTACGGGGTGATCGCTGGTCGGCCTGGGCTCGGTTTCCACGCTCGGTTTCCCGGCCTTGACTGCAGGCCTCGGCCTCGGCCTCTCTGAACGGGTTTTATTGTTATCCCTGTGTGGACATGATCGTCATTGTCCGACGTTGCCCCGGCAACCTGTTGAAAAGATGTCGCGTGGCTCCCTGTGTCAGCAGCCTCCCCCCGTCCCCACCCCACGTGACCTTCTTTGTTCTCCCCACACAGGATACACTGAACAACAATTCATTTGGCAAAAAGTACAGCTGGCAGGAAAAAGTCTCCCGCTCGTCCTCCCCACTGAAGACAGGTAACGTGTTCCCACTCCGCCCTCTCCCTCACCTTTCACAACCCCGACCTGGAGGACGGACATGTTGGGCCAGGACACTAACGCGGTACAATCCTGGTGTGCACCTTAATTACAGAGCTGGTTTTAAAGGCAATGGGTTGATCATTCCCAGTTGCACCAAGTTTGGTCTGGTTTGGTTTGGTTTGGTTTGGTGTGGTCTGGTTTGGTTTGATCTGGTCTGGTTTGGTTTGGTCTGGTTTGGTTTGGTTTGATTTGGTCTGGTCTGGTCGTGGCTGGTTTGGTCTGGTTTGGTCTGGTGTGGTCTGGTTTGGTCTGGTCTGGTTTGGTTTGGTTTGGCTTATTTTGGCTTGGTTTGGTTTGGCTTGGTTTGGTTTGGCTTGGTCTGGTTTGGCTTGGTTTGGTCTGGTTTGGCTTGGTTTGGTTTGTTGTCACGTGTACCGAGATACAGTGAAAAGTTTTAGTTGCTTGCCAACCAGTTAAAAACCAGGATATTTCTAAGCTGGAGATTGACAGATTGGTGACCAGTGCGGGTGTCAGGGGTTATGGGGAGAAGGCAGGAAAATGGGGTTAGGAGGGAGAGATAGATCAGCCATGATTGAATGGCAGGGTCGACTTGATGGGGCCGAATGGCCTAATTCTGCTTCTAGAACAAAAACAAAAAAGACAGTCAGCGGAAAGACTGTACATGATTTACAACCGAGCCAACTACAGTGTACAAACAAGTGTGAACGGGAGGAGCGTTTAGTCCAGTAAAGTCTGATTAAAGATAGTCAGAGGGTCTCCAATGAGGTAGATGGGAGGTCAGGACCGCTCTCTCTAGTTGTTGACATGATGGTTCAGTTGCCTGATAAACTATTGCCCTGGATGGGGTAAAACAGACCAGCGGACTGATCTGTCCTCAGGAGAGCCAGGGTGGGTGGAGCTGGGCCAAGAATCAGGGTGGGTGGAGCTGGGCCAAGAGCCAGGGTGGGTGGAGCTGGGCCAAGCCAGGGTGGGTGGAGCTGGGCCAAGAGGCAGGGTGGGTGGAGCTGGACCAAGAGGCAGGGTGAGTGGAGCTGGGCCAAGAGGCAGGGTGGGTGGAGCTGGGCCAAGAACCAGGGTGGGTGGAGCTGGGCCAAGAACCAGGGTGGGTGGAGCTGGGCCAAGCCAGGGTGGGTGGAGCTGGGCCAAGAGCCAGGGTGGGTGGAGCTGGGCCAAGCCAGGGTGGGTGGAGCTGGGCCAAGAGGCAGGGTGGGTGGAGCTGGGCCAAGAGGCAGGGTGGGTGGAGCTGGGCCAAGCCAGGGTGGGTGGAGCTGGGCCAAGAGGCCAGGGTGGGTGGAGCTGGGCCAGGAGGCAGGGTGGGTGGAGCTGGGCCAAGAACCAGGGTGGGTTATGAAGCTTGGAGAGGAGGGAGAGATTCAGGAGGGGAATTCCAGCCCTGGGTGGTAGGGTGACTGAAGGGTGATGGTGATGTGCAGAACAGGAGAGTCTGGCAGTGGTAGAGCAGCTGTTGTACAACATCAGAGATGCAGGTTCGATCCTGACTACGGGTGCTGTCTGTATGGTGTTTGTACGTTCTCCCTGTGACTGCCTGGGTTTCCACTGGATACTCCGGTTGCCTCTCACATCCCAAAGACGTGCGGGTTTGTAGGTTAATTGGCTTCTGTAAGTTGTTCCTAGTGTGTAGGGTTGAACGAGTGTGTGGGGATCGCTGGTCGGCGTGGACTCGGTGGGCCGAAGGGCCTGTTTCCACGCTGTATCTCTAAACTAAACTTGAAAAAGCGACCTGAAGGATTGCGGGTGTGGGAGAGATCACAGAGATGAGGGTCACAGAGGAGAAGGGAAGGTCACACAAGGGAGAGGTCACAGAGATGGGGGTCACAGAGGAGAAGGGAAGGCCATGCAAGGGAGAGGTCACAGAGATGGGGGTCACAGAGGAGAAGGGAAGGTCACACAAGGGTTTTGAAGATGAAGTCGGGGATTGTAGCACTGAGGTGTTTCAGGATTGGTCTGGCTTGCTCGGTGAGTGTAGAGAGATGGGTTGGCTGGAAATGGTGGGGTACAGTGTAACCTGGTGCTGCCAGCAAGGGCAGGAGGAGGGGAATGTTGGGGGGTGGGGGGGGGGGGGGGTGGGGGGGTGGAGGAGTGTTAGAGTGAGTTTACATAGAAACATAGAAAATAGGTGCAGGAGTAGGCCATTCGGCCCTTCGAGCCTGCACCGCCATTCAATATGATCATGGCTGATCATCCAACTCAGTATCCTGTACCTGCCTTCTCTCCATACCCCCTGATCCCTTTAGCCACAAGGGCCACATCTAACTCCCTCTTAAATATAGCCAATGAACTGGCCTCAACTACCTTCTGTGGCAGAGAATTCCACAGATTCACCACTCTCTGTGTGAAAAAAAAACGTTCTCATCTCGGTCCTAAAAGACTTCCCCCTTATCCTTAAACTGTGACCCCTTGTTCTGGACTTCCCCAACATCGGGAACAATCTTCCCGCATCTAGCCTCTCCAACCCCTTAAGAATTTTGTAAGTTTCTATAAGATCCCCCCTCA
Organism: Rhinoraja longicauda; assembly: GCF_053455715.1. NCBI lineage: Eukaryota > Metazoa > Chordata > Chondrichthyes > Rajiformes > Arhynchobatidae > Rhinoraja > Rhinoraja longicauda. The sequence continues at coordinate 42,134,564 of NC_135970.1, read as the reverse complement.
ATCTTCTAAATTCCAGCGAGTACAAGCCGAGTCTATCCAGTCTTTCTTCATATGAAAGTCCTGCCATCCCTGGAATCAATCTGGTGAACCTTCTCTGTACTCCCTCTATGGCAAGAATGTCTTTCCTCAGATTAGGAGACCAAAACTGTACGCAATACTCCAGGTGCGGTCTCACCAATGCCCTGTACAACTGCAGCAGAACCTCCCTGCTCCATTACTCAAATCCCCTCGCTATGAATGCTAACATACCATTCACTTTCTTCACTGCCTGCTGCACCTGCATGCCTATTTTCAATGACTGGTGCACCATGACACCCAGGTCTCGTTGCATCTCCCCTTCTCCTAATCGGCCAGGGAGGGAGGAGGAGTTTAGAGAAGGGGATAGGGAGGAGTGGGGACAGGCAGGGCGTAATGTGCAGATGCAGGTTTAAACCGAAGATAGACACAAAAAGCTGGAGTAACTCAGCGGGACGGGCAGCATCTCTGGAGAGGAGGAATGGGTGACGCTTCTTAAGTCTGAAGAATGGTCTCTCCCGTCGAAACGTCACCCATTCCATCTCTCCAGAGATGCTGCCTGTCCCGCTGAGTTACTCCAGCACTTCGTGCCTATCTCAGGCTTATAGGTTAACTGGCGTGGGTAACAGTGATCTCTGGTGTGTGGGGTAGTGCTAGTGTCCAGGGTGATCGCTGGTGTGTGGGGTAGTGTTGGTGTCCAGGGTGATCGCAGTGATCGCTGGTGTGTGGGGTAGTGTTGGTGTCCAGGGTGATCGCAGTGATCGCTGGTGTGTGGGGTAGTGTTGGTGTCCAGGGTGATCGCAGTGATCCCTGGTGTGTGGGGTAGTGTTGGTGTACAGGGTGATCGCTGGTGTGTGGGGTAGTGTTGGTGTACAGGGTGATCGCAGTGATCCCTGGTGTGTGGGGTAGTGCTAGTGTCCAGGGTGATCGCAGTGATGCCTGGTGTGTGGGGTAGTGTTGGTGTACAGGGTGATCGCTGGTGTGTGGGGTAGTGTTGGTGTCCAGGGTGATCGCAGTGATCGCTGGTGTGTGGGGTAGTGTTGGTGTCCAGGGTGATCGCTGGTGTGTGGGGTAGTGTTGGTGTACAGGGTGATCGCTGGTGTGTGGGGTAGTGCTGGTGTCCAGGGTGATCGCAGTGATCCCTGGTGTGTGGGGTAGTGCTAGTGTCCAGGGTGATCGCAGTGATCCCTGGTGTGTGGGGTAGTGCTAGTGTCCAGGGTGATCGCTGATCGGTGCGGTCTCGGTGCGACGAAGGGTCTGTTTCTGCGCTGTATCTCTGAAATCTAAAGTGCTGCAAATCAGCAGCTGCAGCAGCATCCCCATGAAGGTGGCAGAACACAGGTCCGAAACCGAGGCCCTTCAGCCCAACCCGCTCGGTCTGTCCCATTTGGCCCATATCCCTCGAAACCTTTCTTATCCATGTACCCTGTCCAATGATTTTACATGTGGTTGCCTGCCTCAACTACTTACACTGGCAGCTCGTTCCATAGACCCATCACCCTCTGTGAAAAATCTGCCCCAGGCTGTCATTCCTTGCCCCTCTCACCCTAAACCCATGTTCTGTGGTTCTTGATTCCTCGATACCTTGGCAAAAGACTGTGCATTCACCTAATCTATAACCCCTCATGATTATATACACCTCTATAAGATCACCCCTCATCCTCTTGAGCTCTGAGGAATAAAAGCAGTGAAGAAAGCCAATGGAATGTTGGCCTTCACAACAAGAGGAGTTGAGTATAGGAGCAAAGAGGTCCTTCTGCAGTTGTACAGGGCCCTAGTGAGACCGCACCTGGAGTATTGTGTGCAGTTTTGTCTCCAAATTTGAGGAAGGATATTCTTGCTATTGAGGGCGTGCAGCGTAGGTTTACTAGGTTAATTCCCGGAATGGCGGGACTGTCATATGTTGAAAGACTGGAGCGACTAGGTTTGTATACACTGGAATTTAGAAGGATGAGAGGGGATCTTATCGAAACGTATAAGATTATTAAGGGGTTGGACACGTTAGAGGCAGGAAACATGTTCCCAATGTTGGGGGAGTCCAGAACAAGGGGCCACAGTTTAAGAATAAGGGGTAGGCCATTTAGAACGGAGATGAGGAAAAACTTTTTCAGTCAGAGAGTTGTGAATCTGTGGAATTCTCTGCCTCAGAAGGCAGTGGGGGCCAATTCACTGAATACATTCAAGAGAGAGCTGGATAGAACTCTTAAGGATAGCGGAGTCAGGGGGTATGGGGAGAAGGCAGGAACGGGGTACTGATTGAGAATGATCAGCCATGATCACATTGAATGGCAGTGCTGGCTCGAGGGGCTGAATGGCCTCCTCCTGCACCTATTGTCTATTGTCTATAAAGTCCTAGCCTGTCAAACCTCTTCCCATGGCACAGGCCCTCACCTCTGGCACCTCAATATCATTGCCAACCTCGTTGTGCTCATATCCTGTGCAGTTCCTTCCTGAAAGTCCTCTGGAAATCCAAACGTGCCATGTCTGTAACTCGTTTCCACCGAGCCCACAGCTAACAATGGCGTTTCCTTTATCATCGTTACTTTTTGGCATATCTTTCATTCATTTGTTCTACATCTCAATAGACAATAGACAATAGGTGCAGGAGTAGACCATTCGGCCCTTCGAGCCAGACCACCATTCAATGTGATCATGGCTGATCATTCTCAATCAGTACCCCGTTCCTGCCTTCTCCCCATACCCCCTGACTCCGCTATCCTTAAGAGCTCTATCTAGCTCTTTCTTGAATGCATTCAGAGAATTGGCCTCCACTGCCTTCTGAGGCAGAGAGTTCCACAGATTTACAACTCTCTGACTGAAAATGTTTTTCCTCATCTGTTCGAAATGGCCTACTCCTTATTCTTAAACTGTGCCCCCTGGTTCTGGACTTCCCCAACATCTCTCCACATCACCGTCTATATCACTCGTTTCCCTTTCCCCTGACTCTTAGTCTCAGTCTCCACAGACGCTGCCTGTCCCTCTGAGTTACTCCAGCTTGTTGCGTTGATCCACGTTTCTTGGTTGTCCTTTATCGATTACATTTGTTACACCCTTCAGTTCCCCCCCCATCTCCTCCTGGGTTTGAGAAGGGGCTTTGATTTCCATTCCAAACACAACTGGATGGGCCATCTGGTGAGGGTGTGGTGGGACCATGTTGTTGTGTTTATTTTCTGCTGGGGCTGGCGGCAGCACTGATCGAGAGTCGTTTCTTGCAGGGGATGGTAGTCCAGTCCGTGACCACGTATGCCTGGGAGATGAGAGCAAGGCACCAGCGGGTATCACAGTGGACAAGGGAACCACCACCAGCCAAGCCAACGTGTGCAGGAGAGCGCCAGCGGGGCAAGGCGAGACCGTAGCTCCGGCCGTGGCGGGATGCACACCGCGGGCGCGAGGCGGGCAACATGAGGAGCGCATCCGCTACCAGGCGCAGGTGGAGATCGAGGCGACCGAGGAGATCTACCTAACGCCGGTGCAGAGGAACTCGGACTCTTCGGAGAGCGAGAAACCCTTCCTCTCCCGCTCCAACAAGAACCGGATGTCCACCAGCTCAGATGCCGACACGGCCCAGGGCTTGGCACTGCCCGACGGGCCCAGGCCTTCCATCGGTGAGGAGGACGAGGAGGCGTACAGCTCCTGGGCTCCCTCGCTGGCGTGGACAACCCTGGCCACCGGAGAGCGCTGCCAGCGACCGTCCGCCAGCTCGGACAGCATGCTGTCCTACGACTCGGTCAAGTACACGCTGGTGGTGGACGAGGACGTACAGCTGGAGCTGGTCAGCCTCAAGCACTGCTACTCCGCCTACAGCGACGACAGCGATGATGCCACCGTCTACGATAACTGCGTCTCCTCGCCCTACGAGTCGGCCATCGGCGAGGACTACGAGGAGGGGCCGGTGAAGAGGGACTCCATCTGCCTGTCACAGGACTCCACGCCCGAGGACCACATCCCCTTCTCCAAAAAGTTCCTCAACGTCTTCATGAGTGGACGGTCACGGGCTTCCAGTGAGTAGCCTTGACCCGTCCCCTCCCCCCACCCTGGGCACGTGTGTGTGTGTGTGCACGTGTGTGTGTGTGTGTGTGTGTGTGTGTGTGTGTGTGTATGTGTGTGTGTGTGTGTGTGTGTGTGTGTGTGTGTGTGTGTGCGTGCGTGTGTGTGCACGTGTGTGTGTATGTGTGTGTGCACGTGTGTGTGTGCACGTGTGTGTGTGCGTGTGTGTGTGTGGGTATGTGCGTGCACGCATGTGTGTGCGTGTGTGCGCGCATGTGTGTGTGCGTGTGTGTGTGGGTGTGGGTATGTGTGCGTGCGTGTGCGTTTATGCATGCGCGGGCTTGCGTGTGCATGCGCGTGTGTGTGTTTGTGTGTGTGTGTGTGTGTGGGTATGTGTGCATGCGCCCATGTGTGTGCGTGTGTGTGCATGCGTGTGCGTTTATGCGTGCGCGGGCTTGTGTGTGCATGCGCGTGTGTGTGTGTGTGGGATGTGGGTAGTTACAACAATTCAATTTGGGGCGCAATATCTCACAATATAAGTTGGTGCTGCTGCCTCAATGCTCCAGGGACCCAGGTTGGATCCTGACCTCGGGTGCTGTCTGTGTGGAGTTTGCATGTTCTACCTGTGACAACGTGTGTTTTCTCCAGGTGCTCCTATTTCCTCCCACATCACAAAGACGTGCAGGTGGGCAGGTGAATGGTCTCCTGTAAATCACCTCCTGTGCAGGTGAGGGGGTTTATGGGATGAGGGAGAGAATACACTGCGTGGGACAGGGTTGGTGGGAAGACTCAGAGCCAGTGTGGACTGGATTGACCAATTGGCCTTCACTGTTGTGAGGACATATGTAGGTAGTTCACACTTCCAACACCAGGGCAGGTGGTGAACTGTGATGACGCATGTCCCGGTAGTTCTGCCACACAGCGTGTTTCCATAGTGTGAATTGGATATAATGCAATTGATGAATTTGAGAACACCATCTAGTTTAGTTTAGTTTAGAGATACAGCGCGGAAAAAAAGCCCTTCGGCCCACCGAGTCTGCACCAACCAGCGATCCCCGCACACTAAAACTATCCTACACACGCAAGGGACAATTTACATTTTATACCAAGCCAAGTAACCTGCAAACATGCACATCTTTGGAGTGTGGGAGGAAACCGGAGCACCCGGAGAAAACCCACGCAGGTCACGAGGAGAACGTACAAACTCCGTACAGACAGCGCCCGTAGTCAGGATCACATGTCTCAGTCGCTGTAAGGCAGCAGCTCGAATGCTATCCCACCGTGCCGCCCTTCGTGATAAGTGGGCTGAAATGTTTACAATGCGATTTTGATCGGGAACCACTTAAACGTTACTTTGGAAATTGACAAGCTGGAAAAAAAATCTGTTTTGGAGAAAAAACAGTCTCGGGGGCAAAAAAACTGTTTATGTAACCACCTGGTGGTAATGACCACTACCTCTTAAACTAACCGCTGTCAGGGACTATGGGTGGAGGGGGCCATTGACTGACAAGCAATCACTTTTATCGACATGTGTAACAATTCCATATCAAATAATATTTAATATTAATATTTAAACTTTAATATTTGATTTAAAAAAATTAAACATTCAATATTTTCAGCATGCAGTAACAAAGTTGAACTTCTAACTATTAAAAAGTCATTTGTTTTTTGAAGATCCTACAGGAAACATAAGATTGTTATTGCTAGACTGAAACCACTAGTATAATTGGCTTCAGTAAAATTGTAAATTGCCCCTAACGTGTAGATTAGTGCAAGTGTGCAGGACAATCGCTGGTCGGTGTGGACTCGGTGGGCTGACGAGCCTATTTCAGTTCTGTACCTCTGAAGTCTAAAGGTGACCTTGAATATGGAGGTACCAGTTCTCTGACTCCTGTATCATCTTCCGTATGGTAGCAGAGAGACGAGCGCGTGTGCAGAGAAGTGTGGATCCTTAACACTCTGCGATTTCTTGCTGTCTTGAGCAGAGCTGTTCCCAAAGCACCATGTAAGCCCAGGAGAGTTGGCCTAGAGTCGCCATCTGTCCCGTATTAGCCGGGACATCCCGTATTTCGGGCTAAATTGGTTTGTCCCGAATGGGACTGCCTTTGTCCCGTATTAGTAGGGTTGCCAACTTCCTCACTCCCAAATAAGGGACAAAGGGTGACGTCACCGCCCCGCGCCCCACGTGACCTCGCCCAGCCAGCGGCCACGTGCTCCCGTTCCACCAATTGCGGCCGCCCGGGCTGGGAGGCGGGTTGCTATTCAACCTCCATTAGGCGGCGCCCGGGCCTACGGACCTAGACTGTCCGGAGCTAAAATGTCAGAAACCTAGAGAGCCGGGACCTAAACTGTCGGGGCCTACAGCGTCGGGGCCTACAACGACCGGGGCCTACAGCGTCGGGGCCTACAGCGTCGGGGCCTACAGCGTCGGGGCCTACAGCGTCGGGGCCTACAGCGTCGGGGCCTACAGCGTCGGGGCCTACAGCGTCTGGGACCTACAGCGTCGGGGCCTACAACGACGGGGACCTACAACATCTGGGCTTACAGTGTCGGGGCCTACAGCGTCGGGGCCTACAGCGTCGGGGCCTACAACGTCGGGGCCTACAGCGTCTGGACCTACAGCGCCCCCCGGGCCTAATACGGTGACGTCACCTTGTACTGTGTTTGTGAGTGAGATAGTTGGCGACCCTAGTTGGTACTGAGGACATGTTGGAGCTGTGCACACAATTCCCTGGCACCAAGACTAAATCCTGCACCAGGATCGAGGAATTCAATCAGGAACGTTTCAACACAGCCAATCTCAATGAAACAGGAGAACAGAATAGATTAATTCTATTTTTAGTATAAGTCTGTCCTTTTTTTTCCTCTGATTTACAACTTCCAGGAGGCTGTGAATTGGTTGTAAATCACGTCTTCTTGACCACAGCAGTGAGCTTTGCACTAAATTGGACGCTGAAATGTCCTGCCAAACCATTCGGTTCAAGGGCAATTATGAGGAAGCTGTGGAAGATTTTTGAAACATCCTTCTAAATTACAACAGGGCAGTGTTGCATTAATCTGTACAATAAATCACCTGTCTCCTGTGGTGCAGAACGTCATGCTGTGCATTAATGCAAAACTCCCCAGTCAAGCAGCATTTAGGTTTAGTTTGAAGACAGACACAAAAAGCTGGAGTAACTCAGCGGGTCAGATGGCATCTCTGGAGACAAGGAATGGGTGAGGTTTTGGGTCGAGACCCTTCTTCAGGCCGAGACTCAGGGGAAAGGGAAACATAGAGAACATAGAGAACATAGGAAAATAGTTGCAGGAGTAGGCCATTCGGCCCTTTGACCCAGCACCACCATTCAATATGATATTGTGTCTGGACAATGTTCAGTCAATCCAATATCCTTCTCATTCTCCCATGATGTGTAAATCTTGCCTCTTCAAGTAATTTTTTTTTGCTGACAAGACAGAGTGCTGGAGTAACTCAACGGGTCAGGCAGCATCCCTGGAAAACATGGATAGGTGGCGTTTCACCAGGGGCCACAGAACCAGGGGCCACAGTTTAAGAATAAGGGGTAGGCCATTTAGAATGGAGATGAGGAAAAACTTTTTCACTCAGAGAGTTGTAAATCTGTGGAATTCTCTGCCTCAGAAGGCAGTGGAGGCCGATTCTCTGGATGCTTTCAAGAGAGAGCTAGATAGAGCTCTTAATGTTAGTGGAGTCATTATGTATGGGGAGAAGGCAGGAACGGGCTACTGATTGTAGATGATCAGCCATGATCACATTGAATGGCGGTGCTGGCTCGAAGGGCCGAATGGCCTACTCCTGCACCTATTGTCTATTGTCACCCAGAGAAATCCCACACAATCACAGGGAGAATGTACAAACTCCGTACAGACAGCACCCCACTGTCATGTTTGAACCCAGGTCTCTGGTGCTGTCAGGTAGCAACTCTACCCACTCCACCACTGTGCTGCCCTAACCTGAAACATCACCTAGCCATGTTCTCTCACGATGTTGCCTGACTCGCTGAGTTACTCCAGCACTTTGTCCTTTTTGTTTGGTAAACCAGAATCTGTAGTTCCTGGAGGGCCTCCAAGAATTCCATTGCTGTGGTTCATATCCGGTGTACGTGCTCAATAAGCACTCTCACTCTTGAGCTGACATTTATTGCCCCTTGAGAAGGTGATGGGGTGCTATTCCTTGGAACGGTGGAGGGAGCCCCATAGTACTGTCGGGGAAGGTGCTCCCAGATTTAGATTGGGCAAAGAAAAAGGAATTGTGACACGTGTCCAACTGGGGATGGTTAGACCTTGGAGGGGGACATGCAGGTGGAGATGTGTCTATGTGTCATCAGTGGAAGAGGGAATAGTGTCCGAGTATTCTGGGCAAGTAATGGTGCAGTGTGATTTGTAGATGGGATACGCTGCAGTCACTGTCTTGGTTCATTCTCATTGTGTTTAACAACCAAGATATAGTGAAAAGCTTTTGTGTGCTACCCAAGCAAATCAAGTCCTACGATGCACGTGTACTGTCAAGCCATACGCACACGTACAACAAGTAGTGATAAACATAGGAATTAGGTGCAGGAGGAGGCCATTTGGCCCTTCAAGCCAGCACCGCCAATCATGGCTGATCACGGCTGATCATCTACAATCAGTAACCCGTGCTTGCCTTCTCCCCACATCCCTTGATTCCACTAGCCCCCAGAGCTCTATCTAACTCTCTTTTAAATTCATCCAGTGAATTGGCCTCCACTGCCCTCTGTGGCAGAGAATTCCACAAATTCACAACTCTCTGGGTGAAAAATGTTTCTTCCCACCTCAGTTTTAAGAAACTTTTTCACCCAGAGAGTTGTGAATGTGTGGAGTTTGCTGAGATATCTCAGATTGCAGTATATGGTTCACTGCACCGGAGTGGCAAAGTCACAGGGAAAAAGTCCAATATCTGCAATGAGGTAGGTTGGAAGATAACAGAGAGGAAGGAGGTATTCCTGAGTCTGGCGGTACATGCTTTGGATCTCCTGCCCATCAGGAGAGGGAGTGACGATGGAATGACTGGGTTGAAAATGGTCCTTGCCTCTGTTGGCCATGTTCCCGGGGCAGCGAGACGTGTAGATGGGGTTGATGATGGGGAGTCCAGGCTGTGTGATGGACCTATGGGCAACATGCACCACTCTACAATCTCCTGTGGTGTTGGGCAGAGTGATCCCAAACCAAGCTGTGGTGCAACCTGTCAGAGTGTGGCACGGCTGGAGGAAGGAATGTTTGGTGTGGTTGAAGCATCGTTCGGCAATGGCTACTCTCCCCTTGGGTGTTACCAAACGAAATTGGAACGGCCCTCACTGAGGGAACGGGAGAGAGTTCCATCACACTCCTAACCGGTGGCCCGTACATGGACATGAGAAGGAGAGGCACTTACTGTTTAATACCCAGCCTCCGACCTGCCCTCAGCGCTCCACCAGTGTCCATGTGTCTGGTCTGGTTAAGATGACCCATCTCCTCTGGGAATGTTGATGATCCACTCCTGTTCACGAGTTACTGCAGGGCCCATTGAGTCCTTCATACAGTAAGCAGGTAGGATGTTACCTTTAGCAAGCTGGGATATTGATAGAGTGAGCAGGTTTTGCATGGAATCAGTTACCTCCTACTTTCCCAGTGACGCCACGTAAATGTCCGTGTGTTTGTTCCCACCATCCAGGTGCAGAGTCCTTTGGCTTGTTTTCCTGTAGAATAAATGGAGAGGAAAGAGATCAAACACACAGGGCGGTCTTCAGGTAAGGACATTGCCAACGTTCCCAACGTACCCAACGTACCCAACGTACCCATCGCCTGTGGTCACAACCATCTTCACATCCAGCTGACCACCCCGATTCTCTTTAAAGTTGTTAAAGTAGTGGAGCATTGATCATTAGATGCTTGATATTTGTCTTCTTAACCAAGAAGGTTATGTTTCACATTTGCCATCTTAACCGATACTTGTTGTCTTAACCAGGTTGATCATTAGATGTTTGATATTTGTCTTCTTAACCAAGCAATGACCTGCTAGGTCAAGTCAAGTCAAGTCAATTTTATTTGTATAGCACATTTAAAAACAACCCACGTTGACCAAAGTGCTGCACATCTGATTAGGGGGAAAAAAAAAGAAACAACATACAGTGGCAGGCAGCCAAACACAACGGCGCGGCCATCTTGAACAAAATGTTTAACTAAAGCAGAATGGTGTCCCACGGCCGCGCCAGGTGACTAGGAATACCTTGCCGAGAGTTTGGCGAGCGGGGGGTCACCCATGGTGCAGGGTGTGGTGTAGTTGGGGGTCGGGGTCACCCATGGTGCAGGGTGTGGTGTAGTTGGGGGTCGGGGTCACCCATGGTGCAGGGTGTGGTGTAGTTGGGGGTCGGGGTCACCCATGGTGCAGGGTGTGGTGTAGTTGGGGGTCGGGGTCACCCATGGTGCAGGGTGTGGTGTAGTTGGGGGTCGGGGTCACCCATGGTGCAGGGGGTGGTGTAGTTGGGGGTCGGGGTCACCCATGGTGCAGGGTGTGGTGTAGTTGGGGGGAGGTCAGGGTCACCCATGGTGCAGGGGGTGGTGTAGTTGGGGGGGGTCACCCATGGTGCAGGGTGTGGTGTAGTTGGGGGGGGTCACCCATGGTGCAGGAGGTGGTGTAGTTGGGGGGGGGGGGGGTCAGGGTCACCCATGGTGCAGGGTGTGGTGTAGTTGGGGGGGGGGTCAGGGTCACCCATGGTGCAGGGTGCGGTGTAGTTGGGGGGGGTCACCCATGGTGCAGGGTGCGGTGTAGTTGGGGGGGGGGGTCAGGGTCACCCATGGTGCAGGGGGTGGTGTAGTTGGGGGGGAGGGTCAGGGTCACCCATGGTGCAGGGGGTGGTGTAGTTGGGGGGGGTCACCCATGGTGCAGGAGGTGGTGTAGTTGGGGGGGGTCACCCATGGTGCAGGGGGTGGTTCAGTCCTCAGCCACATTGTCCGGTAGTCTGCCCAGCAGGAAGGACAGGAGCTGAAGGTGAGTGGAAGCATCACAGCAAGCAGACACTCTGCCCAGTATGGGGGCAGTGAAGAACAGCAGGCCAAATCCGGGGCAGGATCACACGGATCAATCGCAAGGAAGTGGCTAAACATAGACAATAGACAATAGACAATAGACAATAGGTGCAGGAGTAGGCCATTCAGCCCTTCGAGCCAGCACCGCCATTCAATGCGATCATGGCTGATCACTCTCAATCAGTACATTCCGGGAATTAACCTAGTGAACCTACGCTGCACGCCCTCCATAGCAAGAATATCCTTCCTCAAATTTGGAGACCAAAACTGCACACAGTACTCCAGGTGCGGTCTCACCAGGGCCCGGTACAACTGTAGACGATAGAAACCAATTCTCTGAATGCATTCAAGAGAGAGCTAGATAGAGCTCTTAAGGATAGCGGAGTCAGGGGGTACGGGGAGAAGGCAGGAACTGGGTACTGATTGAGAATGATCAGCCATGATCACATTGAAGTCTGAAGAAGGGTCTCGACCCGAAAAGTCACCCATTCCTCTCTCCTGAGATGCTGCCTGACCTGCTGAGTTACTCCAGCATTTTGTGAATAAATACCTTTGAATGGTGGTGCTGGCTCGAAGGGCCGAATGGCCTACTCCTGCACCTATTGTCTATTGTCTATAATGCAGACCAGGATAGACACAACATGCTGGAGTAACTCAGCGGGTCAGGCAGCATCTCTGGTGAGAAGGAAAGGGTGAAGTTTCGGGCCGAGACCCTTCTTCGTCACCCATTCCTTCCCTCCAGAGGCGCTGCCTGTCCCGCTGAGTTACTCCAGCATGTTGTGTCTATCCTCGGTGTAAACCAGCATCTGCAGTTCCTTCCTAGAACAATGCAGCCCTGGAACAGGCTCGACGGCACACAATGCCTGTGCCAAATATGACGTCAAGTCAGGCTAAGCACCGCTGCCTGGGCGTAACCTGTATCACTGCATTCCCTGCAGAACCACTCCCACCCCATGCAAGACACTGTGACTACACTGAGCAGCTCCTTCAGTGACAGACTCCTTCACCCCAAGTGTGTGAAGGAGAGATATAGGAGGTCCTTCCTTCCTGCTGCCGTCAGACTGTACAACCAGCACTGCTCCCAGCAGACCAGTAAATAAAGATCATTATCTTTATTTTATTTATAATGAATGCTTCTCTATTTTTGCTATCCACTTTGCTGCTGTAACCCTGCAAATTTCCCCATTGTGGGACGAATAAAGGGTTATTATTATTATTATTATTATTATTATTATTATGAATGTGCCTATCTACAAGCCTTTTAAACACCACTGTCATATCTTGGTCACCAGCTGCTTTTTACTCTGGCCTGGGCTGTCCTCTGTAGGTTGATTTTACTTTGGCCTGTGCTGTGGAGGTTGATTTTACTTTGGCCTGTGTTGTCCTCTGTCTGTAGGTTCATTTTAATAGACAATAGACAATAGGTGCAGGAGGAGGCCATTCAGCCCTTCGAGCCAGCACTGCTATTCAATGTAATCATGGCTGATCATTCTCAATCAGTACCCCGTTCCTGCCTTCTCCCCAATACCCCCTGACTCTGCTATCCTTAAGAGCTCTATCCAGCTCTCTCTTGAATGCATTCAGAGAATTGGCCTCCACTGCCTTCTGAGGCAGAGAATTCCACAGATTCACAACTCTCTGACTGAAAAAGTTTTTCCTCATCTCAGTTCTAAATGGCCTACCCCTTATTCTTAAACTGTGGCCCCTTGTTCTGGACTCCCCCAACATTGGGAACATGTTTCCTGCCTCTAACGTGTCAATTTCACTTTGGCCTGTGTTGCCCTCTGTCTGTAGGTTGATTTGACTTTGGCCTGTGTTGTGCTGTGTAGGTTGATTTGACTTTGGCCTGTGTTGTGCTGTGTAGGTTGATTTGACTTTGGCCTGTGTTGTCCTCTGTCTGTAGGTTGATTTCACTGTGGCCTGTGTTGTGCTGTGTAGGTTGATTTCACTGTGGCCTGTGTTGTGCTGTGTAGGTTGATTTCACTTTGGCCTGTGTTGTGCTGTGTAGGTTGATTTCACTTTGGCCTGTGTTGCCCTCTGTCTGTAGGTTCATCCCACGGCACGATGATGAGCTGGAGCTGGAGGTGGACGACCCGTTGCTGGTGGAGGTGCAGGCTGATGATTACTGGTACGAAGCGTACAACATGAGGACGGGTGACAGGGGGATATTCCCAGCGTACTATGCTCTCGATGTGCCCATGGAACCGGCGCACTTTGCAGGTACCTGACGCGCTCACCCAGGGCCCCGAGCTGTGCGGTCACAAGTGATAGGAGCAGAATCAGGCCATTCGGCCCATCAAACTTACAGACTAGAACAGGTGTCAAGGGTATGGGGAGAAGGCAGGAAAATGGGATTAGGAGGCAGAGATCAGCCATGATTGAATGGCAGAGTGGACTTGATGGGCCGAATGGCCTGATTCTACTCCTATAACTTGTGAACTTGTGAACTACTCCACCATTCTATCTCGCCACCCAACCCCATTTTCCTGCCTTCTCCCCATAGCCCCTGACACCCGGACTAATCAAGGATCCGTCTCTCTCTGCCTTAAGAATATCCACTGACTTGGCCTCTGTGGCCTCCAGAGCTGTCTGTGGTGTTGTACGTCCACACAGACCCATAAAAACAGTGATAGGAAAGTAGAAACAGAAACTCAAAACTCCAGTCATGTTCTGATACCCACTTTGGAATGGGATCTAATTTTTTAACATAATGTTTCACGCTTATATCTTTCTCCTGTAGAAATCACACACAAACCAATAGCTGTATCTAATCTGGCTGTGTAAGCAACAACACAAGTATTATCAACCTGCTGATTCAGCAGTAGATTCAGTCGTGAGGGATTGGTGCCAAGCCCAGCTGTGTCCTTGAAATTTCATGAACTTTAGACTTTAGAGAAATTGCATGGAAACAGGCCCTTCGGCCCACTGAGTCCGTGCTGACCAGCGATCACACTGTAGCACTATCCTACACACTCAGGACAATGTTTAATTTTTACCAAAGTCAATTAACCTACAAACCGGTATGTATGTCTTTGGAGTGTGGGAGGAAACCGGAGCACCCGGAGAAAACCCACGCAGGTCATAACGGACAATATCTGTAGATGGCACCTGTAGTCAGAATCGAACCCGGGTGTCTGGCGCTGTAAGTCAGCAATTCTACCGCTGCGCCACCATGCTGCCCAAACTTGCTGGGTTCGTAGAACATAGAACAGGACAGGCCTGGGCCTAATACCCTCTCATCCAGGCACTCTCTGCAAAGCCTCCACGACCTTCCTGTAATGAGGTGCCCAGAACTGCACACAATGCCACAAAGGCAGCCTACCGAAAGCTTTATACAACTGCAACTTGGCTCCCTGACTCTAGCATTCCATCCCGACCGATGAAAAGCATGAGAGTCGTGGAGGCATGTTGGATTCGCAGATCAACACCCATTAAACACGCTGCACTAAACACCAGCGTTGATTCTGAGAAATAGAGATAAGCTTTCATGTCAAGGACCTTGAAAAAGTTAGAGGTGAAAAGTAGTTTAAAGTTGTGACTCGAGGGGGGAAGGGTGGGAGTATCGGGCCTCAATCAGCCCGTCTGTACAAATGACGTGCTGCCTCAAGTCCCCTGCACCACTCTTTCAATGTTGCCTCTGGTTTTCGAGATGCAATATGGAAACAGGCCCTTCGGCCCACCACATCCATGCTGACCATTGGTCACCCGTTCACACCGGTTCTACGTTATCCCACTGATTTCATCCAATTCCCTACTCACTCGGGGCAATTTACAGAGGCCAGTTAACCTACAAACCCGCACGTCTCTGGGGTGTGGGAAGAAACCAGAGCACCCGGAGGGAACCCACGTGGTCACAGGGAGAACGTGCAAACTCCACACAGAGAGCATCCGAGGTCAGGATCGAACCCGGGTCCCTGGCGCCAAGAGGCAGTAGGTCAACCAGCTACACCACTATGCCTTGCATCTAACAATCATTTGGTTTTGGCCGTGAATGTGCTGGATGAGTCAGCATCCACTGCTTTTAGGGCAAAACATTCCAAAGATGTACGGCCTTCTGCATGAAGAAATGCCACCTTGTCCACCAGGGGGGCCGCACGATGGCTGCCTCGCCTACAGTCTGTCTGTCCTTTTCAAACTTTTTTTGTTATTTTTGGTAAGTTTTAAAAGTTTGTGTAAATGTTCTCTGGTTTGTTTAATGTGGGGGTGGGGGGGAGGGGGGAGGGGGAAACTTTTTTTCAATCTCTTACCTTGCCGGAGATGCGATTGTTTTCCGGATGGTATCTCCGGTTGCTCTGTGGCCTAACATCGTGGAGCTGGCGGCCTTACCTGGGACTGACTTTGAGCCCCACCGCGGGGCCGTGGGCTTAACATCCGAGCCTGCGATCCCTTGCCTGGGATCGGCGCTCCAACCGCGGCCTGTGGACTTTAACATCAAGGAGCTTGCAGTCTCGGGTTGAGACTGGTCGGGAGCTCCGAGCTGCACGAGGTTCGACAAGCCCCGACCCAGGGTAGATCGCCCGGCTCAGGGGGGCTGAAATCTCCCCCCCCCCCCCCCAATGCAGGAGCTTGATCGCCCCGATGAGGAAGGCCCCCCGCCACCGGCCACGGGAGTCAAGATCGTCCCGTCAACAGAAGGTTAGAGGCCCCCGACCGCTGGAGGACAAAGAAGGGAGAAATTTCTTTCACCTTCCATCACAGTGAGGAATGTGAAGGAGTCACTGTGGTGGATGTTCATGTTAAAATGTACTCGCTGGAATTTAGAAGACTGAGGGGGGATCTTATAGAAACATATAAAATTCTTAATTGGTTGGAGAGGCTAGATGCGGGAAGATTGTTCCCGATGTTGGGGGAATCCAGAACCAGGGGTCACAGCTTAAGGATAAGGGGGAAGTCTTTTAGGACCGAGATGAGAAAACATTTCTTCACAGAGAGTGGTGAGTCTGTGGAATTCTCTGCCACAGAAGGTAGTTGAGGCCAGTTCATTGGCTATATTTAAGAGGGAGTTAGATGTGGCCCTTTTTGCTAAAGGGATCAGGGGGTAAGGAGAGAAGGCAGGTACAGGCTACTGAGCTGAATGATCAGCCATGATCATATTGAATGGCGGTGTAGGCTCGAAGGGCCGAATGGCCTACTCCTGCACCTATTTTCTATGTTTCTATGTTTCTATGTATTGTGTGTGTCCTGTTGCTTTTTATTGTTATGACTGTACAGCAAATGAAGTTCCTCGTATGTTACAAAACATACTTGGCTAATAAAGTATTATTGTGATTGTCTCGGCCCCGACAGTCCGACCTCTGTCCCTGAGACACTGACCCCCTCACCTGCACTATTCAGTGTGTGTAAACACATTCTCAACATCTATCTGAGCCCGATCAGAATCCCATCAGTCTGACAGATAAAATTATCACAGATGCTGTCCTGAACATTTGTGCGATGCAATCATCTTCACGTGACTTTCACATGAGGTCTGTATTAGGATAGTCTAGTTATTTAATCCGAATGTGTTAAGTATTTGTATTAAGAGCACCAGAAATTATTTTGGCTGTGTAATGATACATATCCAGTACAAGTATTCAGCTATGGGTTATTTTTAACCAGATAGCATTTTATCAATGCATTCATTTTTATGTTGCTTCCTATTCTCCTCTCCCCTCCCCACCCCCATCTTCCCCTCTCCCCCTACATTTCCCTTTCCCCCCCCTTTTTCTCCCCCCTTTTTCTCCCCCTTTCCTTCTTTCCACCTCTCCTCCCCTCCCCTCAACTTCTCCCCCCATCTCCTTCTCAACCCCCCACGACCACTCTCTCCCCTCTCCTCCTCTCCCCCCTCCTCCTCTCTCCTCCCCCCTCCTTCTCTCCTCCTCCCCCTCTCATTCTCTCCTCCCCCTCTCCCCCTCTCCTCCCTTCTACCACAACTATAGCAGTCAAGAATGACTGGGTGGACCTGTTCCCTCTGAAGTTTCTGGGCTCAGTGCAAGTGCCCTACCACAAAGGGAACGATGTCTTGTGTGCGGCAATGCAGAAGGTAAGGTCAGCTCTGCAATGTGACTGGTGGCTTGGTGGGTACCACTCTTGTCTCTGGTCGGTGAGCATGGCTTGGTGGGTACCACTCTTGTGACAGGTGGCTTGGTTGGTACCACTCTTGTCTCTGGTCGGTGAGCATGGCTTGGTTGGTACCACTCTTGTCTCTGGTCGGTGAGCATGGCTTGGTTGGTACCACTCTTGTGACAGGTGGCTTGGTTGGTACCACTCTTGTCTCTGGTCGGTGAGCATGGCTTGGTTGGTACCACTCTTGTCTCTGGTCGGTGAGCATGGCTTGGTGGGTACCACTCTTGTCTCTGGTCGGTGAGCATGGCTTGGTTGGTACCACTCTTGTGACAGGTGGCTTGGTGGGTACCACTCTTGTCTCTGGTCATTGAGCATGGCTTGGTTGGTACCACTCTTGTCTCTGGTCGGTGAGCATGGCTTGGTTGGTACCACTCTTGTCTCTGGTCGGTGAGCATGGCTTGGTGGGTACCACTCTTGTCTCTGGTCATTGAGCATGGCTTGGTTGGTACCACTCTTGTCTCTGGTCGGTGAGCATGGCTTGGTTGGTACCACTCTTGTGACAGGTGGCTTGGTGGGTACCACTCTTGTCTCTGGTCGGTGAGCAAGCTGTTGGTTGCAGTCCCATCCCACAAACTAGAGCACAGCAGTGCAGAAACTCACTGTTGGAAGCGGTTTCTAGGGTGAGGCAATCTCTCAACAGAGTTTAGTTTAGTTTAGAGATACAGCGCGGAAACAGGCCCTTCGGTCCTCCGAGTCTGCGCTGACCAGTGATACTATCCTACACATACTAAAGATAATTTACAATTTTACCAACCCAATTAACCTACAAACCTGTTCATCTTTGGAATGTGGGAGGAAACCAGAGCACCTGGAGAAAACCCACGCAGGTCACCAGGAGAACGTACAAACTCCGTACAGACTGTACCCCTCAGGTTTGAATCTGGGTCTCTGGTGCCGTGAGGCAGCAACTCTACTGCTGCACCACCTTGCAGTTCAATTCAGCAGGAGCACAGGTGCTATTTTGAAGTAGCCAGTATTTACCCTTCATTCAACATAACCTAAACGGTCTGTCTTGCATTGGTCTGGGGTCTTGCTGTGTTTTAGTCATTTGTGGATTTTAGTAAGGCATTTGATAAAGTCCCCCAAGATAGAGCGATCCAAAAGATTAATATACAATGTGTGAAGAGTTGCATCAAGCAAGTCTACCTTCGTGAACCGGAAAATAAATGTGTGACATCGAGTTCAATTGTTTTTTGAAGTGCAGTGACTTAACTTCTTGTAAAGTGCAAAAGATAGACACAAAGTGCTGTAGTTACTCAGTGGGTCAGGCGGTATCTCTGTAGAAAAAGGATGGGTGACGTTTCGGTTTGGGTTCGAAGATGGATCCCGACCCAAAACGTCACCCGTCCATTTTCTCCAGAAATGCTGCCTCAACCGCTGAGTTACTCCAGCACTCGTATTGTTCACTAGGTTAATTCCCAGAATGGCGGGACTGTCGTATGTTGAAAGACTGGAGCGACTAGGCTTGTATATACTGGAATTTAGGGGATCTTATTGAAACATATAAGATTGTTAAGGGATTGGACACGTTAGAGGCAGGAAACATGTTCCCAATGTTGGGGGAGTCCAGAACCAGGGGCCACCGTGTAAGAATAAGGGGTAGGCCATTTAGAACGGAGATGAGAAAAAACTTTTTCAGTCAGAGAGTTGTGAATCTGTGGAATTCTCTGCCTCAGAAGGCAGTGGAGGCCAATTCTCTTGAAGCTTTCAAGAGAGAGCTAGATAGAGCTCTTAAGGATAGCGGAGTAAGGGGGTATGGGGAGAAGGCAGGAACGGGGTACTGATTGAGAATGATCAGCCATGATCACATTGAATGGCGGTGCTGGCTCATAGGGCCGAATGGCCTCCTCCTGCACCTATTGTCTATTGTCTATTTAGTCTCAGTCTTTGGCAATAAACCAGTATCTGCAGTTCCTTGTTTTGTACTTCTTGTAAAGTGCAGGTGTTTGCATTTCCCTCCATAGATCGCAACGTCGCGGAGACTGACGGTGCAATTCAATCCTCCCTCCAGCTGTGTGCTGGAGATTGGCATGAGGGGCGTCAAAATAGCCGTGCAGCTCGATGGGCTCGGCGCTCATGACAAGGTGACTCTTGACCGCAGTGTTTGTGCAGTGTTTCCCACAGAATCAGAGACTCACAGAGCTATATGGCACAGAAACAGGCCCTTCGGCCCACCTTGCCCATGCCGACCAAATTGCCATTCTGGCCTCGTCCCATTTGTTTACATTTTGTCCATATCCCGCTGGACTCTTCCTGTCTGTAAATCTGTTTTTAAGTTTTAGTTTTAGAGATACAGATCGGCCCACCGAGTCCACGCCAACCACCGATCCCCGCACACCAACACTATCTTCCATCTTACACACGCTAGGCACAATTGACCATTTCACCAAGCCATTTAGCCTTCAAACCTGTACGTCTTTGGAGCGTGGGAGGAAACTGGAGCACCTGGAGAAAACCCACGCAGGCCATGGGGAGAACGTACAAACTCTGTACAAACAGCAACCGTAATCAGGATGGAACCCGGGTCTCTGGCGCTGTGAGGAGCAACTCCATCACTCCGCCACCGTGCCACTCTGTCTTTGGAAAGTCATAAGTGTATCCACTGCCATAGCTTCCTCCGGCAGCTTTGTCCAGCCGTGGACATTGTCTGAGTGAAGAAGTTGCTCCTGAGGCCCCACTTAAACATCCGCCCTCTTGCCTTAAACCTAAGCCTGGATTAAGACCGTATCCTTCTGCGCCTCGCTGATTTGAGTGGCTGAATAAATGTGTCTTAAACATAGTGATTGTTTTAAAATCACTGCCACTTGCCTACATACACGGGCCATCTGGAGGCAGCCAACTAACCAAGCAATGTGCAAGGCTTTGGGGAGGCTGGTGAAACTGGAGCGCCCACAATGTTCTCAGGGGAAGAACGTGCAAACTCGACATAGACAGCACCAGAGGTTGGGGTTGATCGCAGGTCACTGGTGCCATGAGGAAGTTGCTCTATCAGTTGCACCACTGAATGCCCTGAATGTGCACTGATTCTTCTTCTCTCTGTTCCTTTATGCAGGGCAGTAAATGTAGTCACTTCTTCCAGTTGAAGAATGTTTCATTCTGTGGATATCATCCAAAGAACACCAAGTAAGTTCTGTTCTGGTTGTTTAATGTTCACCCATGCCCAGAGATTGCTGTTGATATTACTGAGGCAAAGGCAATCTCGACCTCACTACAGGGCACAAGTCAAGGTGTTCAATTGTCATACGTACTGACTTAGTTACAATACAATACAATACAATACAATACATCTTTATTGTCATTGTACAGGGGTACAACGAGATTGGGAATGCGCCTCCCATACGATGCAATAATTTAATTAGCTAGTCAGTATTAATTTAAACAACAACAACCCAACGAAACAAATTGTAACAGTTTTAAGACAGAATAAAGTGCAAGTAGATCTGTGCCGGTTCACTGTGCGATGTGACCATCCGGCTCAGCAGGACCGGTTCATAGCAGCTATGGCCCTGGGGATGAAGCTGTTCCTGAGTCTGGAGGTGCGGGCATAGAAGGCCTTGTATCGTCTGCCCGATGGTAGAAGTTCGAACAGACTGTTGCAGGGGTGTGAAGAGTCTTTGTGGATGGGCTGGTGGCTTTTCTGAGGCATCGTGTGTTGTAGATGCCCTCCAAGGCTGGTAGCTGTGTTCCGATGGTCCTCTGAGCTCTATGGACTACCCGCTGAAGAGCTTTCCTCTCTGCCTCCGTGCAGCTGAGATACCACACAGGGATGCCATGTTTCTGCATGTTTCCTGATGCTCTTGATCAATGTTTGATTCCTATTGTGTTACTTGTTTTCAACGTAACAAGCTGAAAACCACAATACACACAGATAATACATAACAATGTCCTGGGAGCAACCCAAGACAGTCCATCGAAGTCCATAGTTGAGGCTAGTGTTGTGCGGTGTTTAAGAGCCTGATGCTTGTTGGGAAGAAGCTGTATTTGAACCTGGTGTTCAGAATTCTCAGATTTGGGTAAGAAAGGGTGTTTCATCAAAAGACTGCAAAAACATTAGAGAAAACACTTTAAAAAAACAAGTCCATGGTAGCAGGAGATGAGCGTCGTACTCTGCTGCCTCGGTAGGATTAATGTTCTGCAGGTCAGTTGAAGAAGCAGATAGTTGTAGGAAAGTCGCTGTTGCTGAACCTGGTGGTGTTGGACTTCAGGCTTCTGTACCTTCTGCCTGACTGTGAGAATATGGCGTGGCTCGGATGGGGAGTCTTTGATGATGGATGCTGCCTCTTGAACACAGCGCTTCATGTAGATGTTCTCGATGATTGGGAGCGTTGTGCCCACGAGGCGTTTGGAAGTATGCAAGGTTTTGATGAAGTAGGTAAGAATGAACTAATTCCAGAAACAGTAGGGATGGTGACTCGGAGAAATTGATTTATTGTTTAAAAAATAATCCAGATAATTTATTGATAGAGGCACATTGCTGAGGTCTGAAGTGCACTTCCTGACAGAGCAGAAGGCATAGTCAGTCACTGGGTGCTCATCAAAAGATGAGGAGAAACAGGCAGTGTTGTTAGAGACACAGCTGTAGACAATCGATCCAAATGGATCGGACTCCCCGTCTGCACGATTATTGCGTGTGGTTCTGATTACTCCATCACAACAAGAGTGCAGAAGAGGTTTACCATAGTGTTACCCGGTTTAGAGAGTACTGGCTATGAGGAAAGATTTTACAAACTTGGATTTTTTTTCTCTGGAGTGTCGGAAGTTGAGGAGGCAGCCTGATAGAAGTGTTTAAAAAAAAAAAACCCCCCATTATTTATTTATTTATTTATTTTCCGGTCAATACAATACAACAGATTGACCATACAGTTGTGAAAGTTAAATAGTGCGAAATCATTGTATCAAAAATAAAACAATATAATCATACATGGTATTAAATTATGAGAGGCATTGATGGTCAGAACCTTTCTCATGGGGTGGAAATGTCAAATACTGAAGGGTGTCGCTTTTGGGTGAGAGGGGCCTGGAATGTGCTGCCTGGGACGGTGGGTGCCTGAGAATGGTGGGTGCCTGGAATGTGCTGCCTGGGACGGTGGGTGCCTGAGAATGGTGGGTGCCTGGAATGTGCTGCCTGGGACGGTGGGTGCCTGAGAATGGTGGGTGCCTGGAATGTGCTGCCTGGGACGGTGGGTGCCTGAGAATGGTGGGTGCCTGGAATGTGCTGCCTGGGACGGTGGGTGCCTGAGAATGGTGGGTGCCTGGAATGTGCTGCCTGGGACGGTGGGTGCCTGAGAATGGTGGGTGCCTGGAATGTGCTGCCTGGGACGGTGGTAGTGGTAGAGTCAGATATAATAGTGGTGTTTCAGATGATTTTACATAGGCACATGGGTCTGCAGGGAATGGTGGGGTGTGGAACGTGCAGGAAGAGATCAGTCTAACTCAGCATCGTGTTCCACAGCGACATGGTGGGCCGAAGGGCCAAGTCAAGTCAAGTCAAATTTATTTGCCACATACATATATATACAAGATGTGCAGTGAAATGAAAGTGGCAATGCCTGCTGATTGTGCAAAAAATTACAATTACAGCATAAAAATTAAAATTAATACAGAAAAAAATGTAGTCCCTGGAGATATAATAGTTAACAGTCCTGATGGCCTGTGGGATGAAACTCCGTCTCATCCTCTCCGTTTTCACAGCGTGACAGCGGAGGCGTTTGCCTGACCGTAGCAGCTGGAACAGTCCGTTGCTGGGGTGGTAGGGGTCCCCCATAATCTTGCTTGCTGTCGATCTGCACCTCCTGATGTATAGGTCCTGCAGGGGGACGAGTGTAGTTCCCATGGTGCGTTCTGCTGAACGCATTACTCTCTGCAGGGCCTTCCTGTCCTGGGCAGAGCTGTTCCCAAACCAGACTGTAATGTTGCCGGACAGGATGCTTTCTACAGCCCCAGAGTAGAAGCAATGAAGGATCCTCAGAGACACTTTGAATTTCCTCAGCTGTCTGAGGTGGTAAAGGCACTGCCTTGCCTTACCCACCAGTGCGGCAATGTGTGTTGTCCATGTCAGATCCTCTTTGATGTGGACTCCCAGGTATTGCTGCCTGTTCCTGTGCTGCACTGTTCTATGTACAAGATGGGCCAAACAGCCTCCACCATTTATGTGAAAAGTCTTGTTACTTTGCTCTTTCCTTCTGCTTTCAGATATTTTGGGTTTATTACCAAACATCCTTCAGATCACCGATTTGCTTGCCATGTTTTTGTTTCCGAAGACTCAACAAAACCTATTGCGGAATCAGTGGGGTACGTGGTCTCGTCAGAAACTCTCCTTTGCATGGTCCAAGGGAAGGTGCACTGGTCCACCTGTCCAGATGCTGTTGCTCCAGAGGTCCTGCAGTATGGTCAGTCTGCTTTGGGCTGAGACTGGGTCACAACGTTTTTCAGTCCAGGGGGCGGCACGGTGGCGCAGAGGTAGAGTTGCTGCCGTACAGCGCTTGTAGCGCCAGAGACGCAGGTACGATGGTGTCTGAATGGAGTTTGTACGTTCTCCCCGTGACCGCGTGGGTTTTCTCAGATCTTCAGTTTCCTCCCGCACTCCAAAGACGTACAGGTTTGTAGGTTAATTGGCTTTGATTTGTATATTCAGTAGAAGTGTAAATTGTTCCCTAGTGTGTGTAGGAGAGTGTTAATGTGCGGGGATCGCTGGTCGGCGCGGACTCAGTGGGCCAAAGGGCCTATTTCCGCGCTGTGTCTCTAAACTAAACCCCTCAGCCTCCAAATATTTTGCATGCATTGTCAATAATAAAATACAATTTCAATGTTCCCGGTATTGGTAACAAAAGTTCACATATCTAAGAATGTCATAAACAGTTGATCGGACTTTACTGGCTTTACCTTGCACTAAACGTTATTCCCATTGTCCTTCTGCTGACAGGTTAGCACGCAACAAAGGCTTTTCACTGTACCTCGGTACACGTGACAATAAACTAAAACTGACAACTGAAAACAGAGGAGGAATACTAAATAAAAACAGGAATTGGTGGAAATACTCAGCAGATCCGGTTGCATTTGTCGGTAGAGATAGATAGTCGATGTTTTAGGTTGAAGACACTTTGTCAGGGCTGGGACTAGGACAGAAGCTGGTAAATCTACAGGGATGGTGGGGGAGAGGTGATGTCTCTAACAGGGTTAAACTGTGTAGATTGTGGAGACAAGTAAATTAGGATATCAGGTTCATGAGTGATTGAAAAACTACTAATGAAGTAAATATGTGGCCCTGGCGAGGCAAAACTAGTCAAGAGCATTAGTAGGAACAAGAGTTTGGGCGGCAAAGTTTGACTCACTAAGTAAGATCACGACTGATCTGACTCTTGGCCTCTTGTCCACATCCCTGCTCTTTCCCCAAAACCTTTAACTCTCCCAGTCTAAAGGTCTCTGTCTGTCGATCGTCAGAGTATTTAACGATTCGATATTTGTGAACAAGGTTTGATCTTCATGTTGAAAGCATTGTATTTCTGTCCGTTATACAGGAGGGCCTTCCAGGAGTTCTACAAAGAACACATTGAGTACACGTGTCCAACAGAAGATATCTATCTGGAGTAGATGCCTCTGTAGGTGCCCGAAGTGGTCTGGGCTCATCACATCTCCTTCTCAAACCCAGCGTGATGCATGGACATATATGGCATCTCGATTGAAACCGTTTTACCTATTGTTACTTTTAGCCAGCCATGCCTCAAAGATCAACAGTGTATGTCGCCCTGAGTTTGTGACTTCTAATCCCATTCCTCTGCCAATCCAGACCCATCCATCTAGTGTTCCATTGGTCCATGGCTAAACCGTTCCTGCTTGCTTCATAACCCTTGTGATGCATTTGGTAGACGTTGGGTACGCAATGGGCCGGTGCTTAGGTCTGGCTGGAGGAGATGACGCCAAAGTGACAGGGAGATGCGAGATTCGTTGTAACGATAACGTTACATGTTATTCATTGATAGTGTTGTGTGTAAAGTTCTTAAAAGTTGTTCATGGAGTGTGCAACATGGTTTATTTAAAGGTTTGATGACAGCATGCTCTTCTTTGTTCTGGTTCTTTGAAGTCATTCATCTCTCTTTTTAAAAACCAAAGCCTTAACAGCTTTGCAAAGAGGAACAGATGCAACTGAACGCTGCCTCGGGCAGCAGCAAACTATTCAACTGCTACACATCACTGCCATTCTGCTGGGAGTATGGCATTAGTACTGCCAGTGTACAGTGACACTGATAATGTGACAACTCCACTGATTGAGTTTCAGTTTATTGGCCAAACTTGCTAAACATTTTGTCCTTCGGGATTCCCCTTTCCTGATCAGTTCTCTTTACAATTAGAGTGATTGGCTTGTAGCTCAGATATCTACCGCATGGGAATCTATGATGTTTGTCATCACTTGCAGGATGTAGGCATGGTCAAGGTTAACATCAGTAGCACAGTGGCGCAGCGGTAGAGTTGCTGCCTAACAGCACCACAGACCCGGGTTCAATCCTGACTGTGGGTGCTGTCTGTACGGAGTTTGTACGTTCTCCCTGTGACCTGCATGGGTTTTCTCCGTGAGCTCCGCTTTCCTCCCACACTCTGAAGATGTACAGGTTTGTCGGCTAATTGGCTTGGTAAAATTGTAAATTGTCCCTAGTGCATGTTAGTGTGCGGGGTGGGCACAGATTTGGTGGGACGATGGGCCTGTTTGGGTGCTGTATCTCTAAACTAAACTAAATCTATCGGCTGTTACTTCTTGAGAAGATGGACCTGAGCTGGCAGTAAACCTCTGCCATCCTTCTGATGAGGGAACATCCATGTCTATCAGTAGGGACTTGGATCCCATGACAATGAAACCATTATAATTCCGTAAGTATGGTGACTGATTTGAAGGGGACCCAGGTGGTGGAGGTTTGGGATTAGACACAGGGTCATAAGGGCATGGAAACAGGCCCTTCATCCAAATCGGTCGTACTGACCCAGATGCCCATCTACGCTAAGTCCGTTTGGCACAGTTTGGCACATGTCCCTGTAAACCCTTTCTATCCATGTGCCTGTCCAAATGTCCTTTCAATATTGTTATTGTTCCTGCCTCAACTGCCTCCTCTGGCAGCATGTCCATGACAACCACCACTCTTGCTGAGTGGAAAAAGTAGCTCTGAAGTGAGCTTCCTCAAGTTCCTCTGAAGTGCTTGTGCTATAACACCAGGACAAGCCCTGAACCAAGAAAACCAGGCCCAATGTCAAAATCGTATCTAAACTACATGTTAAATCCTTCCCTTGTCACCTTAAACTGATGTCCCCTACCTCTTGATTCCCTAACCCTGGGGTAAGAGTGTGCATTCACCCAATGCAGCCGAGTGAGCAACTGTAGTGCGTTGTGCAGATGGCAGCCACTGTATGCAAGTGGAGAGGGCTACAAACATTGAACAATGGTGCTATCTAGGGGGCAGCTTTGTCCTGGATGGTGTTCAGCTTCCGAAGGTGTCAAGGAATGCACAGAACACACGGCTAGAAGTATAACTAATAACAATTTTATTGGATAAAATCAAGGATAAACCTGTCCTCACAGTTAATATTATTAATTATTAATAATGTTAATCCTCGCAGACAATAATTTGCTTTCTGAATTTAAACTCAATCTATCTTAGCACCACTCAGTTCAGAGTTACAGCTGTGTCCACTTGGATTCACCTTAAATGGTAGTAAGTAGAGTTGGTCCTTTCAATGTACAAGGATTCACCAGGCTGGGATTGTGCATTTACTCCAGGACACATATTGGCAGCTAGATGTGATACCATCAATGAATGGTGAAGAGAATCCAGTAATCTGTTATAAATGATAGTCATGTTGATGTGCTGTAGTTCATCACAAGCATTCAAGCTGTGCTGGAGCATTGAAGGAGAGGTCTTCACCCCACTTGGTTCCTCAGCCCAGTTAACAAGGAGACAGGATCAGATTTCACACCATTCATTCCCTCACCAGACTAACCAAAATAAAACCATTGAAAGTGCAGCAGATGTATGGAGCCAAGAGATGGAATTTGCAATGGAAAGTCCTTTTGGGGAAAGACTTGTGTATAAAGTTCCTTAAAGATCTCGAGGAAATGGGAATTGTCCTCACCATCTCTTTCTCTAATTCTGTACAATGTGTTATTGCCAAAGCTAGTCTTTGCCCCCATAGAGGACCTGTGGATAAGTACAAGGAGTTGGTTCCAAGTTCCTGGCCTGCTGAGATGCAGTGAACAGTGAGATGAGGGATAGAGAAATGTAGAGACAAGGAACGGCAGATGTTGGTTGGGATAATTAGCTGCTGTCTTTGACCTTGGTTAATATCAGAAACGGATCAACGTCAGGCAAGGCTAATGTTGGCCAACAATGCCTTGGCGACAGTCACATATCCTCCTTCAATAACACTCACACAGGGTGCATGACTTGTTGGGTGAGATATCAGAAGATACTTTTTACATCTCTCACTGGAAATCAACACGCTCAGAAAGAGTTAATAAAAAGGATTCAAACTGGTCATTCTTTCTAGTTAAAGGAATAAAACACATTATATAACATGTCTGAAATAAAATATGTGCACTTTGGTTTCGTTGCTTTTCGTGTCGGCACAGTTTCCAAATTTCATGTTTCAGTCACAGCTGGAAAATAAAGTCTAAAACAAGTTGATGCTGATAGTTATCCAAGATAATTATAAAAGTCATCAAACTCTGGATCATCTCTCTTGCTTCGACCCGCTTTCATTAGGAACGGAGATGGGGCTTTCTTTATTTGCCTGCTTAGCCGGGGAATTAATGGTTTGATTCCATAGTCTGAGGGGTGAAACAAAATAAATTGAACAGTTGATTCATAATTTATGTGGACACAAGGAACTGCAGATGCTGGAATCTTGGACAAAATACAAAGTGCTGGATTAACCCAGACGGTTAGACAGCGTCCGTGAGGGGAATGGACAAGGGGACATTTCGTGTTGGGACACTTCTTCTGACCAATTGGACGGCTGACCACATTTTGGTTCGGGGCCCTTCGGTCTTAAGAAAGGTCCCATCCAGAAATGTCATCTGTCCAATCCCTTGACAAATGCTGCCTGACCTGCTGTGCTCCTCTGGAACTTTGTGCTTTGCTCATAATTTTATGATGTTGTGCTTATTTTTAATAGGCATGTTGACATAGATTTCCAGGATACCACCACCCAACGATGTGGGCACTGTCTAGAACACTTTATGGGGCAACAGATTCAGCCCTGCTCCCATCCTGAACTAGGACTGGATCCTTCCCAATGTCCTCACCTTCCACATTCACTGGATTACCCTCCTTAATTCCATCCACACCCAGCAGATTCGACCAACAGAAACCATGTCCTTTCCCTTTCAGCACTCTGGAGGGATTGTTCCCTCCCTGGCCTGCTTTTCCACTTTCACCGACTGGCGAAGTGTGCAGTCATTCAGAAGATAAGACACAAAATGCTGGGGTAACTCAGTGGGTCAGGTAGCTTCTCTGGAGAAAAGGAAGAGGTGATGTTTCGGGTCGAGACCCTTCACTTTGGACAGAATCATGGAAAAGCAGAACACTGTTTAAATGGAGAGGCCATGGAATGCCACTGTACCGTGGGATCTGAATAGCCGTATACATGAATCACAGAGTCGCTGAGTAATTAGGGAGGGAAATGAATCATTAGCCTTGCAAGATAGAATGAAAGTGAGGTAGGCTTGGTACCACTAGTGGGCAGTAGTGAAACCACACCTGGAGCACAATATCCCATTATATTAAGGAGGTAGGTCAGATAAAGTTCTAGATTCTGTCCTGGGTAGTCTTCAGTGGCACACAGCTCTAGCGAACCAGTTGCTGACTGTTTGCAGTTCGCACGTTGTCCTTGTGACCGTGCGGATTTCCTCCGTGTACTCCGGTTACCTCCCATCGCAAACATCTATGTGCGAGTGAATAGGTTAATTGGCGTCCAAAATCTCCCCTGGTGTTTGGGTAAGTGATGTAAATGGGGTTGATAGACAAGGTGGACATTGTGGGCTGAAGAGCCTGTATCGTTCTGCATCTGTCCATGGGTCCATAAAAGATTGAACAGTTTGGGCCATTTACTGTGGAATGAGAGGTGGCCTTATTGGAACAGAAAGGACCCTGAGGCGTAAATACTGAGAGGGTGATTCTTCCAGTGTGGGATATTTAGAACTAGGAGGGATTGTTTCAGAATCAGTTTGGCAATTTAAGGTGGAGATGCAGAGGGATTTCTTATCTTAGAGAGTGCTGAATCTGCATTTCTTCACCCAGAAGAATGTGGAAAATCATTATATATATGCAGAGTGAACTAAGCTTGGTCCTTGTACAACATACCAGTCAGAGCTTGTAGAGAGCGGGCAGGTGGAGCAAAGGCCAAGATCAGATCAATCGTGAAGAGAAGGCTGGAGGAGCTGCAATGCCAGCTGTTGTGTGTGTTCTTTGCTTAGTGTACCCATGAATCTGAAGAGTCTGAAGAAGGGTCCCAGCCCAAAATGTCATCTTCCCATTCACACCTCAGTGCTGCCAAATCCAGAGTTCATAGGCACTTTATATTTTGCTGTTATACTAATAGTTTTTAAATTCTACATCCCCTACACTCTCCCCCGCCCCCCCCCCCCCCTCCCCCCTCCCTCCCCCTAATCAAGGGAAACATGCTCATTGCATCTACAGCAAAACAAAGCTGGGGATTATGGTGGTGCAACGCTAGCAGATTTTCTAGCCTGTCGGGTGTTATTTTATAAATACTCCAGCACACTTTTGATTCACTTCTTTAAAATATGTCAGTGAACCCATTAAGTTTCAAGGGCGTACGGCCAAGAAACAGGAGAATTCAAAAGGAGCAGAGAAACTGTGATCCTCCTGTGTGGAGTGGACGTGGCAGTATCACCTGATGAGCTGATGACAAACCATTGGCGTTTCCAAATGGCTGGTGACCAGAATCTTAAATCATTCAGCACTGCACATGTTTCAATGAGATCACTACGAATTCTTCCCAAGTTCAGCAGAACAGAACAAATGCCAATAGGGTATGGCCTGGGTAGAAGTTAAAGGCAGGAGTTCTCTCTATTTCCATACCTATTCACTTATACTGAAGCTACCATCATTAGTAAAAAAAACAAAGTGCTGGAGGACCTCAGTGGGTCAGGCAGTATCTGCGGAAGGGTATGGACAGAGATATCTCAGATCATGCCCCTTCTTTAAATTGATGATGTAAAATACTTTGGGATGTTGTGATTATCAGAGTAGAAATGTCAGGTTTGCCTTTTGTCTTCAACACTGATCTCCAGCCTTGATTACGATCTCCACTCTTCTCCCCCTTGTCTGACGCATGTGCCACCAACCCATGCCCAAATCCACTTATCACTTGCTACCTACTTGCCCCACCCCATCCCCTCATCTCTTTCCACCAACTCTCTCCTCTCTGCTCCATCAGTCTGAAGAAAGGTAATGGAACCCGAAACGTCATCTGTCCATTTTCCTCCACAGATGCTGCCTGACCTGCTGAGTTCCTCCAGCACTTTATTTTTCACTTGGATCCAGCATCTGCACTCTTTTGTGACCCCCCCCCCTCATCATTACACCTTTGGTGTTTTGTGCACAATGGGATACCACACTTCTTACATTTCCCTGGACACAGAGCTCTTTGGCATAGCCTGAGATTGTGAAAGATGCTACATTAATGCGGATTTTAAAAATGAAGAAGTGCAAATTAACCTCACCATCTACATATCCAAAGTGAACTCTTGCGAAGTTGATGCTGCTGGATTCACGCCCATTGCTTTCCCTCTTCACTCTGATGGGGAAGTAGGGAAAAGATGAGTATCAATAAGAATCTCGACACCCCATGACATTGATAACAGAGTCAAGTAACATGTATGATATAGAAAGAACAAAGTCGTTCGGTACATCAAACCCTGTAATGCCATTTTCCAGCCCCTTCGACCTACAATGTCTGTATCAAACATGATGCAAAGACCATCACTTATCTACCTGCACATAACCCATTCCCTGCATATCTATATGCCTATCCAAGGTTGTTTAAATGCCACTGATGCTTCAACCATCACCCCAGGCAGCACGTACCAGGCACTCACCACCCTCTGTGTAAAAAGAAACTTGTCCCGCATCATCTCCCTTAAACTTTGTCCCTCTCATCTTAAAGCTATGGCCTCTAATATTTGATTTTTCCAGCCTGGTAAAAACATTGTGACTGCCTACCCCTATCTATGCCTCTCATAAATGTATACACTTCTATCAGGTCTCCCCGCAACCTCCACCATTCCAGAGAAAACAATCCCAGTCAGTCCAAGCTCTCCCTAGAGCTGATACCCCTTAATCCAGGCATCATCCTGGTAGGTAGACGTCCACTGCACCTTTTCCAAAGCCTTCATATCCTTTCTGCAATATGGTGACCAGAACTGCACACAATCTTTGTAATCTTCAGCAAATTAATATCATAACTGGTTGATTCTTACCATTACCAGTAACCTACCGTTCAAGAGGAAGCATTGAACCCAAATCGAAAAATAGCATAAAAAATAATAGACTGTTGACATAAAGTCTCCTCAAACGGTTGTGCGTTTTACCAATTAAAAAGCTCATTATTCCACTAAATGAAGCGTGAGACCAAGGAATAAAGTGCGAGTGCATTTAAATACTGCATTTAACATGCAATAAAAAACCCTCGCCATTAGGCTAACCATCAAACCTCAGAGGAAATCTTTTGATAGTGTTGCCAAAACAGAATTCCTTACATGGTTTGTGATGTCATTCCTGTTACTGTGATGTCATTAATTACTGTTCTATTTCATTCTATAATGAAAAAACACATTAAATGAAGGAGCGTCCAACTCCCTCTACAGATGCTGCTTGACCCACTGATTTTCTCCAGCAGGTATTTTGCTCAAGATTGCTGCATCTGTGCTTCCTTGTGTCTAACTTACATTATTGATTTTTTGGAATATCAGACATTTTTTTGGCAGACAAAAGAAGATTTATGTTCAGTAACGACACTTCAACCCTATTTTACAGATGACCAAGTTGGCGCATTAGACTGAAGAAGGGTCTCGACCTGAAACATCACCTATTCCTTTTCTCCAGAGATGCTGCCTGACCCGCTGAGTTACTTCAGCATTTTGCATTTATCTTTGACATATTAGGCTGGATCCAATTGCCTGCAATTGGCCCGTTTCCATTGAAACACTTCCTTTCCAATATAGATTCTGGAAAAACAAGTACATTAAAAAGAAAATGCAAAATGGACCACTGATTGGAGTAGCTGATTGGCCATGTAAGTCCACGCCCATATGGACACTTCTGGACCTCCTCCCCAGATCCACGCCCATATGGACACTTCTGGACCTCCTCCCCAGATCCACGCCCATATGGACACTTCTGGACCTCCTCCCCAGATCCACGCCCATTCCTCACCGCCAGAGGATGATCAGGTGGAACCACATCTATTCAGGCAAAAAACCATAGGCCACCTCCATAGCACAATAGGGTCCATTCTACCTTTAAATGAGAGAGAAAAGCCACTGATCCAGCCTAGTGTCATACAATAAGTAACCATCGCAAGCCTGTAAAGCTGTTGAATACTTCTTTGTTTGCATCCCTTGCCAAGGTATGCAAATAGTGGCCCACAATGGGCGCTTACAAACTTACAAATCTCCCCCTCCCCCACACCGGTTCCCTTTGTTCTTCCCCCTCTCCCTCTCGGCGGTCCCGCCACGCCGGGTTGTCCATTGTTTTTCACAGCACAGAGGCGTGGCGGTGGAGTTGCTGCCTTACAGCGCCAGTAGGGCCAACTATCTCACTCCCAAATACGGGACAAGGTGACATCACCGCCCTGCGCCCCACGTGACCACACCCAGCCAGCGGCCACCTGCTCCCGCTCCAACAATGGTGGCCGCCCGGGCAGGGAGGCGGGTTGCTACGCAACCTCTGTTAGGCGGCGCCCGGGCCTCCGCACCTACACTGACTGGAAGGTAGGCACAGATTTTAACCAGCATCTGCAGTTTTTTTCCTACTACACTGTTCGGGCCTACAGCACCCTCCCCCCCCCCCCGGGCCTAATATGGGACAAGGGCGGTCCCGTATGTGACAAACCAATTTAGCCCAAAATACGGAATGTCCCGGCTAATACGGGACAGTTGGCAACCCTAAGCGCCAGAGACCCGGGTTCAATCCTGACCATGAGTGCTGTTTGTACAGAGACGATACATTCTCCCCGTGACCGCGTGGGTTTTCACCAGGTGTTCAGGTTTCCTCCCACACTCCAAAGATGTGCAGGTTTGTCGGTTAATTTGGCTTTGGTAAAAATTTGTAAATCGTCCCTTATGTGGAGAATAGTGCCAGCCGTACAGGGATCGCTAGTCGGCACGGCACGGCACGGACTCGGCGGACCGAAAGGCCAGTTTCCGTACTGTCTGTATCTCTAGAAGGATGAGAGGGGATCTTATCGAAACGTATAAGATTATTAAGGGGTTGGACACATTAGAGGCAGGAAACATGTTGGGGGAGTCCAGAACAAGGGGCCAGTTCAAGAATAAGGGGTAGGCCATTTAGAATGGAGATGGGGAAAAACTTTTTCAGTCAGAGAGTGGTAAATCTGTGGAATTCTCTGCCACAGAAGCAGTGGAGGCCAATTCTCTGAATGCATTCAAGAGAGAGCTAGATAGAGCTCTTAAAGATAGCGGAGTCAGGGGGTATGGGGAGAAGGCAGGAACGGGGTACTGATTGAGAATGATCAGCCATGATCACATTGAATGGCGGTGCTGGCTCGAAGGGCCGAATGGCCTCCTCCTGCACCTATTGTCTATACTACAGACGTCTGTGGAGGCCAAGTTAATGGATATGTTGAAAGCAGAGATTGGCGGATTCTGGATTAGTAACGGGTGTCAGGGGTTATGGGGTTGAGAGGGAAACATAGATCAGCCATGTTACAATGTGTAAGAAGGAACTGCAGATACTGGTTCAAAATGGCGGAGTAGACTCGATGGGCCGATTGGCCTCATCCTGCTCCTGTCACTGATGACAAGACTGGGCCTCGGTGACATCGGCCCAGCAACAGTCGCCCCTTCCACCCTATTGGAGGGAAGCCCTCCTTGGTCTGTAATGCCATTGGTCCATCGCACCGCCAGTCAGGCGCTCATCCCGCCTTCGTCAGCATCATCAACCAATCAGCGGCATTGACCCGCCCTCCTGTCACGTGCGATTGGTCAGCCCGACGGTCAATCAGCCACGGGAGCCGCCGCCCTCCGCGCCGATTGGAGGGTGCCTTGATTGGCGGCTCGCGTGGCCAATGGGAGTTGCCAGCTGTCCTGCTCTGCTTCACGGCCATTGGTGGGTTTGGCGGGCGTTGGCGGCGCCACCGGGCGCAGGTCCCGCCCCCCCTCGGTTGGAGCGCTCGAGCGCGGCGTCGCCCAACGGTCGCCCGCGGCCGCCTCGCCTCGCGTCGCCTCGCGTCGCCACGATGCGGAGACTGAAGGGGGACCAGAGGCCGCGGAAGCAGGTGAGCGGCTCGTTGACGCGGAAGGCCTGTGCTGTGGCAGTGCCGGCAACGGTCACGGCCGCGGCTCCCGCCACCACAGCGCCCAACGCGGCCGGAGTGCGCAGTACGTGGCGGCGGTGGGAGAGAGTAGGGTGAGAGGCAGAGGAAGAGGGAATCGGGGCGCGCAGGAGGAGGCGGTGCCGCTCGCCAGCTGACGGCCGCCAATCACTGGGTACTGGCCCCGCCCCCAAGTGCTCGTCCCGCCCCCAACACTGACTCCGCCCCCCCAATGCTGACCCCGCCCTATCATCAGTGTTGACTCCACCCCCAATCCTGGACATGCCCGCCAATGCTGGTCCCGCCCCCAAATGCTGACCCCCCCCCATACTGACTCCACCCCCAAATGCTGGTCCCGCCCCCAATACTGACTCCGCCCTCCCCAATGTTGGTCCCGCCCCCAAATGCTGACCCCATACCCCAATACTGACTCTGCCGCCCCCCCCAATGCTGACCCCCATCCCCCAATGCTGACCCCCATCCCCCAATGCTGACCCCGCCCCATCAGCACTGTTGACTCCACCCCAATGCTGGACACGCCCCCCAATGCTACTCCCCCCCATGCTGACTAATGCAGAGGTTGCAGGATCAATTTATCCCAAAGAGGCGGAAAGACTCTAAGGGGAGTAAGAGACACCTGTGGCTGACAAGGGAAGTCAAGGACAGCATAAAAATTAAGGAGAGGAAGTATAACATAGCAAAGAGAAGTGGGAAGACAGAGGATTGG
This sequence comes from Rhinoraja longicauda, assembly GCF_053455715.1. Lineage (NCBI taxonomy): Eukaryota > Metazoa > Chordata > Chondrichthyes > Rajiformes > Arhynchobatidae > Rhinoraja > Rhinoraja longicauda. Next base: position 42,099,130 of record NC_135970.1, on the reverse strand, counting down.
GACTCTTTTAAAGAGCAACAAAAGTTAACTAAAAAGGCAATACGGGGAGAAAAGATGAGGTACGAGGGTAAACTAGCCAATAATATAAAGGAGGATAGCAAAAGTATTTTTAGGTACGTGAAGAGGAAAAAAATAGTCAAGGCAAATGTGGGTCCCTTGAAGACAGAAGCAGGGGAATTTATTATGGGGAACAAAGAAATGGCAGACGAGTTAAACCGCTACTTTGGATCTGTCTTTACTGAGGAAGATACACACAATCTCCCAAATGTTCTAGGGGCCGGAGAACCTAGGGTGATGGAGGAACTGAAGGAAATCCACATTAGGCAGGAAATGGTTTTGGGTAGACTGATGGGACTGAAGGCTGATAAATCCCCAGGGCCTGATGGTCTGCATCCCAGGGTACTTAAGGAGGTGGCTCTAGAAATAGTGGAAGCATTGGAGATCATTTTTCAATGTTCTATAGATTCAGGATCAGTTCCTGTGGATTGGAGGATAGCAAATGTTATCCCACTTTTTAAGAAAGGAGGGAGAGAGAAAACGGGTAATTATAGACCAGTTAGTCTGACATCAGTGGTGGGGAAGATGCTGGAGTCAATTATAAAAGACGAAATTGCTGAGCATTTGGATAGCAGTAACAGGATCATTCCGAGTCAGCATGGATTTACGAAGGGGAAATCATGCTTGACAAATCTACTGGAATTTTTTGAGGATGTAACTAGGAAAATTAACAGGGGAGAGTCAGTGAATGTGGTGTACCTCGACTATCAGAAAGCCTTCGACAAGGTCCCACATAGGAGATTAGTGGGCAAAATTAGAGCACATGGTATTGGGGGTAGGGTACTGACATGGATAGAAAATTGGTTGACAGACAGAAAGCAAAGAGTGGGGATAAATGGGTCCCTTTCGGAATGGCAGGCAGTGACCAGTGGGGTACCGCAAGGTTCGGTGCTGGGACCCCAGCTATTTACGATATACATTAATGACTTAGATTAAGGGATTAAAAGTACCATTAGCAAATTTGCAGATGATACTAAGCTGGGGGGTAGTGTGAATTGTGTGGAAGATGCAATAAGGCTGCAAGGTGACTTGGACAGGTTGTGTGAGTGGGCGGATACATGGCAGATGCAGTTTAATGTAGATAAGTGTGAGGTTATTCACTTTGGAAGTAAGAATAGAAAGGCAGATTATTATCTGAATGGTGTCAAGTTAGGAAGAGGGGATGTTCAACGAGATCTGGGTGTCCTAGTGCATCAGTCACTGAAAGGAAGCATGCAGGTACAGCAGGCAGTGAAGAAAGCCAATGGAATGTTGGCCTTCATAACAAGAGGAGTTCAGTATAGGAGCAAAGAGGTCCTTCTGCAGTTGTACAGGGCCCTAGTGAGACCGCACCTGGAGTACTGTGTGCAGTTTTGGTCTCCAAATTTGAGGAAGGATATTCTTGCTATTGAGGGCGTGCAGCGTAGGTTCACTAGGTTAATTCCCGGAATGGCGGGACTGTCGTATGTTGAAAGGCTGGAGCAATTATCATATCATATCATATCATATATATACAGCCGGAAACAGGCCTTTTCGGCCCTCCAAGTCCGTGCCGCCCAGTGATCCCCGTACATTAACACTATCCTACACCCACTAGGGACAATTTTTACATTTACCCAGTCAATTAACCTACATACCTGTACGTCTTTGGAGTGTGGGAGGAAACCGAAGATCTCGGAGAAAACCCACGCTTATTGAAACATATAAGATAATTAGGGGATTGGGCACATTAGAGGCAGGAAACATGTTCCCAATGTTGGGGGAGTCCAGAACAAGGGGCCACAGTTTAAGAATAAGGGGTAGGCCATTTAGAACGGAGATGAGGAAGAACGTTTTCAGTCAGAGAGTGGTGAAGGTGTGGAATTCTCTGCCTCAGAAGGCAGTGGAGGCCAGTTCGTTGGATGCTTCCAAGAGAGAGCTGGATAGAGCTCTTAAGGATAGCGGAGTGAGGGGGTATGGGGAGAAGGCAGGAACGGGGTACTGATTGAGAGTGATCAGCCATGATCGCATTGAATGGCGGTGCTGGCTCGAAGGGCTGAATGGCCTACTCCTGCACCTATTGTCTATTGTCTATTGTCTATTGACTCCGCCCCCCCCCCATATGCTGGCCCCATTCCCTAATGCTGACCCCCCCCCTCCAATGTTGACCCCGCCCTCTAATGCTGGCCCCGCATGGCACTGGGATATTAACCTCCCCCCCCCATGCTGGGCCCCACCCCCATGCTGACCCTGCCCCACCACCATGCTGACCCTGCCCCACACTGACCTTAACCATGCCCCCAAACCTGTCCAGGTCACTCTGTTCGCACCCTGACTTTTCTGTCCTCAGTCTCCTCCATTGTCAGGTTGAGGCTAAACGCAAATTGGAGGAACTGCATCTCATATTATGCTCTGGCAGCTTACAGCCCAGTGGTATGAATATTGATTTTTCCAACTTCAAGTAACCCTGGCATTCCCTCTCTCTCTATCCCTCTCTCACCCAAGTCACACCAGCTTCTCGTTTTCGGCCAACAAACAGCTAACAATGGCCAGTTTCCTTTATCATCGTTACTCTTTTGCATATCTTTCATTCATTACAATAGACAATAGACAATAGGTGCAGGAGGAGGCCATTCGGCCCTTCGAGCCAGCACCGCCATTCAATGTGATCATGGCTGATCATTCTCAATCAGTACTCCGTTCCCGCTTTCTTCCCATACCCCCTGACTCCGCTATCCTTAAGAGCTCTATCTAGCTCTCTCTTGAATGTATTCAGAGAATTGGCCTCCACTGCCCTCTGAGGCAGAGAATTCCATAGATTCACAACTCTCTGACTGAAAAAGTTTTTCCTCATCTCTGTTCTAAATGGCCTACCCCTTATTCTCAAACTGTGGCCCCTGGTTCTGGATTGCCCCAACATTGGGAACATGTTTCCTGCCTCTAATGTGTCCAACCCCTTAATAATCTTATACGTTTCGATAAGATCCCCTCTCATCCTTCTAAATTCCAGTTTATACAAGCCTAGTCGCTCCAGTCTTTCAACATATGACAGTCCCGCCATTCCGGGAATTAACCTAGTAAACCTACGCTGCACGCCCTCAATAGCAAGAATATCCTTCCTCAAATTTGGACACCAAAACTGCACATTGTTATTTATCTCTCGACATCCTCGTCTATATCTCTCGTTTCACTTATCCCTAACTAGTCTGAAGAAGGATCTCGATCTGAAACGTCACCCATTCCTTCTCTCCAGAAATGCTGCCCCGCTGAGTTACTCCAGCTTTTTGTCTATCTTTGGTTTAAACCAGCATCTGCAGTTCCTTCCTACACAGGTCTGTAGGTAAATTGGCTTGGTATAAATGTAAATTGTCCCTAGTGTGTGTAGGATAGTGTTAATGTGCGGGAATCGCTGATAGGTGCGGACTTGGTGGGCCGAAGGGCCTGTTTCCGTGCTATATCTCTAAAACGAAACTAAAAATTGTGGAGTCAAAAGGATGATCATTCTGGGATGAGACCCTGAGAGCCTGGATGGGCTCTGCAAATGCTCCTTGGGAGCAGAGGAGATTGAGTGGTGAGATGATAGACGTTTGTCAGACTTTTCCAGGTTGGCTGTTTGTCAAGGACGAGGATATCTGCAGTTCGAAATGGTCTGCATTTCACTGGAGATTAAAACATTGTGGATCACATACAGGCAGTTGAGATTAGTTTGTCTTGGTATCATGTTGAGCACAGACATTGTGGTCTGAGGGCCTCTTCCTGTGCTGTATTTTTTCATGTTCTATGTTCTAAGAAGAACACATGAAAAAATAAGGGTAAAAGTTGACACCAGGCCTTTTAAACCTGCCCCACTGTTCAATCTGGTTCTGTCTCATCTCCCCATATAGACAATAGGTGCAGGAGGAGGCCATTCGGCCCTTCGAGCCAGCACCGCCATTCAATGTGATCATGGCTGATACAGCAGTTCTCATGGCCCTCAATTCTCAATCTTTCAACAAATTATTCATCTCTCTAAGTAACTCTTGTGATCTTGGTCTTCACAACTCACCCAAGATGGTGCCCAAGCCAGGCAACTTTCTGTGTGCTGGTCCCAGAAGTGGATCTACAATCACACATTACAATCACTCCACTCTTTTAAACCTCTACTCCATCAGCAGTTTTTCTTATTTTAACTATGCTACTTTTCTGGACTTTATCTTGCAATAAATGTTACTCCCTTTATAATAATAATAATAATAATAATGCATTAAATTTATATAGCGCTTTTCATACACTCAAAAACGCTTTACAGGGATTTAAAGAACATAGGGAAGTGAATAAATAGATAAATAAGTAAATGAACAGAGAAAGGAGACAGAAGGTGAGGTGACCTTCAGTGGTTGAAGGAAGTACTGAACAGGTGAGACTTCAGTGATGTTTTGAATGTGGTGAGTGAGGAGGAGTCTCACTGCGGATGTCTCGAACAAAAGCTTTTCACTCAACCGTGGCACACATGACAATCAACTACATTTCAACTTCAACATACATTTCCTACCCCGTGAGAAGAAATTCCTGCTCACCTCAGCTTTAGATGACTGCTCACATAAATAAATGCAGTGATTTGGTGATGGACATGGAAACCAAAGCAGACGGAACAAATGGATTCAGACAATTCAGGGGCGGCACAGTGGCGCAGAGGTAGAGTTGCTGCCTTACAGCGCTTGCAGTGCCAGAGAACTGGGTTCGATTCTGTCTACGGGTGCTGTCTACGGAGTTTGTACGATCTCCTCGTGACCGCGTGGGTTTTCTCAGAGATCTTCGGTTTCCTCTAACGCTCGAAAGACCTACAGAGCTGTAGGCTAAATGGCTTGGTATAAGTGTAAATTGTCCCATGAGAGTGTAGGATAGTGTTCATGTGCAGGGATCGTTGGTCAGTGTAGACTAGGTGGGCCGAAGGGCCTGTTTCTGTGCTGTATCTCTAAACTAAACGAAATTGGAAATATTGCAGCCATATATGACTGATGAAGAAGGGAAGATCGGTAGTATTCAATTTCAGCTTGTGGGCAATGCTTTTTTTTGTAGACCAAGTTCTACACTCAATACCCTGCTGATGAAGGCCAATGTACCAAAAGCCTTCTTGATGACCCTATCTACCTGTGACTCCTCTTTCAAGGAACTATGTATTTGCACTCCCAGATCCCTCTGCTCTGCGATGCTCCCCAGGGCTCTGCATGAAAGCGAGATAGATGAGATTATTTCCAACATTGACAATTGTAATTGCACGCTGAGAGATTTATTGAAGGAAAAGGTTTTTGGAGCAAGTGGGCGGCATAGTGGTGCAGCCGTAGAGTTGCTACCTGACAGCACCAGAGGCCTGGCTTTGATACTGACCATGGGTGCTGTCTGTACGGAGTTTGTACGTTCTTCCCTGTGACCGTGTGGTTTCCTCCCACTCTCGGTAAAATTGTAAATTGTCCCTAGTATGTAGGATAGTGTTAGTGTATGCTGGTTAGCACGGACTCGGTGGGTCGAAGGGCCTGTTTCCACACTGTATCTCTAAATTAACCTAAAGACCCACAGTGCAAATTTGTAGAGTTTTTTAATATTGAAACTGGAGAAAAAGCAGAATTTACCTCCAGACATGAATCTGGTTATAAACATTGTGGGTTGAATGACAGTTAAATTTACATTGAGAGAAAAAGTGCATTTCATCTGATTAAAAGCATGATTGTAATGTAGCACAGGAATCCTGAGTGGGATACTTGGTAATAATGATTGCAACGTTGTGGTGATGGCTCCTCTTCTTGGCTGTTTTTAAAAAAATAGGACAAAATTGGAGAACGATTCCTGTTTAACCTTTGAAAGTGTGCCTGGAATTGTCTTTAAAAATTGTTCAACTATTTAAATTATTGAAATCATCCATTGCCTCTAAAACTGCCCAACTATACAGCAATTGGTGGTAAGCAGACCGTGAATTTGAAACTAATCTGAAGATTGATGTCACATACTAGGAATATCATAAAACATCCTTCTGTGGGTTAATTGGACTGTTCAACAAAATACTCTCCGTATCTTCTGTCTCTGAAATGCATAACTTGGAATAGCAGGATGCTCATTTATGAATTCAGAGGACATGCTGTGATTTGTTGGAACTTTTTTGATGGTACAATCTCCTTTCAGAGTCTTAATACATATGATCCGTCGATCGTTGATTCATACAGCACAGAAACAGGCCCTTTGGCCCAACGTTCATGTTGACCAAGCAACCATTGTGCCAGTCCTACACGGATCCCATTTTGCTTAATTCTCCTCACATTCCCTTCAATCCCAGCCAGGTTCTCCTACACATCTGAAGGAGCTCTCTGAAGAAAATCTGAAGAGTCTAAACAGCGTCTGAAGAAGGGTCTCGACCCAAAACGTCACCCATTCCTGCTATCCAGAGATGCTGCCTGTCCCGCTGTTACTCCTGCACTTTGTGTCTATCTTCGGTTTAAACCAGCCTCTGCAGATCCTTCCTACACATTTTGTCTACCACACACCTGTGTACTTGTCGTTAATTTGATGGAGGACCTAAATCTAAGATTGGTAGTTGCAGAACCTGTGTCCTCGAGAGCAAAGCACGAGCAGTTTGCAGCCAATGGTCCTCTCAGGTTGGCTTTGGACCTTTGTGCCATGCCCAGTGGTGGTTTTCCCAATGGATTTCAACTTCTGAGTTTGCAGATTGAGTTTGAGAATATTTCCTGGTATTTTTGGAAAAAGTGAACTGATGTACGGAAATCATGCACGCCACCCAGCTGATTAAATAGTTACTGCTTCAACATGACAAAATTGCTTTTGAAGTTTCATTAAGGCAGAAGAAGAGAAGACCGGACATCATTTATTCGTAGATACTCGAGGAGATGCAGATGCTGGAATTTTGAGCAAAACACTAAGTGGTGGATTAACTCAACTGGTCAGGGTCCTGACCTGTTGAGTTACCCCGGTACTTTATCTTTTATCAATACTTGACAGAGCGTCACGGTGGCGCAGCGGTAGAGTTGCTGCCTTACAGCGAATGCAGCGCCGGAGACCCAGGTTCGATCCCGACCACGGGTGCCGTCTGTACGGAGTTTATACGTTCTCCCCGTGACCCGTGTGGGTTTTCTCCGAGATCTTCGGTTTCCTCCCACACTCCAAAGACGTACAGGTTTGTAGGTTAATTGGCTTGGTAAATGTAAAAATTGTCTCTGGTGGGTGTAGGATAGTGTTAATGTGCGGGGATCACTGGTCGGCGCGGACCCGGTGGGCCGAAAGAGCATGTTTCCGCGCTGTATCTCTAAACTAAACTAAACAAAATTTATCCAGGAGTTGTGTAATGATGACCTATGCTGCTCTTTAAGGTAATAATTGATGTCAGAGAGTCATACAGCATTGAAACAGGTATTCGGTCCAACTTGCCCACACCGACCAACATATCCCATCTACACTAGTCCTAACACTAGTACACTAGCATTTAGTCCATATCCCTCTGAACCTATACTGTCCATGTACCTGTCCAAATGTTTCCTGAACGTTGCAATAGTACCTTCATCCTCTGTCTGCTCGTTCCAGACATCCACCACCCTTTGTGTAAAAAGGTTACCCCTTGGGTTCCAATTAAGTTATTTCCCCATCACCATAACCTATGTCTTCTGATTCGTGATTCCCCTACTTTTGGCAAGAGACCTGATCTATTCCTCACATGATTTTGCACACCTCTATAAGATCACCCCTCATCCTCCTGCGCTCCAAGGAACAGAATCCTAGCCTGCTCAACTTCTCCCTACAGTTCAGGCACTCAAGTCTTGGCAATATCTTCATAAATAGTGGAGGACAGAAAGGAATTTCCAGCATTTATACAACTCACTCTTATTCTGATACAAGCTTGGGTTGGATGCAAGCTGTCTTTGAATGAATAATCAAAATAGAATATAACAGACAGCATAACACAGGAACAAGCCCTTTGCCCCACTGTCACATTATATTAAATTAAATTAGAGTTTAAACTCTAGAAATACAATGTAGAAACAGGCTATCGGCCCACAATGTCCACGCTGACCAGAGATCTCCGTACACTAGCATTATCTACACACTAGGGACAATTTACAATTTTACCAAAGCCAATTAGCCTACACACCTGTACGTCTTTGGAAAGTAGGAGGAAACCGGAGCACCCGGAGAAAACCCACGCAGTCACAGGCAGAACGTACAAACTCAACAGATAGCACCCGTAGTCAGGATCGAACCCGGGTCTCTGGCGCTGTAAAGCAGCAACTCTACCAATGCGCCACTGTGCCACCCCATATAGGTTGTATTAGGCAGCCCCATATTAGGCTGGCACTTTTTTTATTTTAAGCGGTGACTTTATTGAGGTGTACAAGGTCATGGGATGCTTAGTCTTTTACGGTCTGATATTACTGATTAATAATTTATTGTATTGATTATAGTATAAATCTTTGTGTGTTATTCCATTTATGGGCCTATTAAGCTGGCAAATAAGAATGTCGTTGTTCCATTGCCAGTACATATGACAATGAAACACTTAGAAACATAGAAAAATAGGTGCAGGAGTAGGCCATTCGGCCTTCATGCCATTCAATATGATCATGGCTGATCATCAAAAATCAGTACCCAGTTCCTGCTTTGTCCCCATATCCCTTGATTCCTTTAGCACCAAGAGCTTAAATCTAACTCTCTCTTGAAATCATCCAGTGATTTGGCATCCACTAACTTCTGTGGCAGAGAATTCCACAGATTCACAACTCTCGGTTAAAAAGTTTTTCCTCATCTCAGTCCTAAATGGCCTGCCCCTTATTCTTAAACTATGACCCCCTAGTTCTGGACTCCCCCAACATTGGGAACATTTTTCCTGCATCTAGCCTGTCCAATTCCTTAAGAATTTAATATGTCTCTATAAGATCCCCTCTCATCCTCCTAAATTCCATTTAATATAAGCCCAGTCGTATGTCAGTCCCGCCATCCCAGGAATTAACCTGGTGAACCTAAGCTGCACTCCCTCAATAACACTAATGCCTTTCCTCAAATTAGGAGACCAAAATTGCACATAATACTCCAGGTGTGGTCTCACCAGGGCCTTGCACAACTGCAGTAGGACCTCCTTGCTCCTAAACTCAAATCGTCTCGCAATGTGGCGGCGCCTAACGGCTGCGGCTCGCTAGCAGTCTGTTCGTCTTTTTTCCTTTTTTTTTGTTGTGTATCGGTGTTGGGATGGTTTTTGTATTTTTTTTTGGTTGTGTATGTGTGGGGGGTGGTGGTGTGGGTGGGGGGGTGGTGGTGTGGGTGGGGGGGGTGGTGGTGTGGGTGGGGGGGTGGTGGGGGGGGTGGGGGAAACTTTTCTCTTCCTCACGGCGCGGGGTGCGGCTCGGCTGCGGGGCCTAACATCGCCCGGTGCTGCTCGGCCGCTGGACTTTACATCGCCCGGTGCGGCTCGGCCGCGGGACTTTACATCGCCCGGTGCGGCTTGGCCGCTGGACTTAACAGTGCCCGGTGCGGCTCGGCCGCGGGACTTTTCATCGCCCGGTGCGGCTTGGCCGCGGGACTTTACATCGCTGGTGCGGCTCGGCCGCTGGACTTAACAGTGCCCGGTGCAGCTCGGCTGCGGGGCCTAACATTGCCCGGTGCGGCTCGGCCGCGGGACTTTACATCGCCCGGTGCAGCTCGGCCGCGGGACTTTTCATCGCTGGTGCGGCTCGGCCGCGGGACTTAACATCGCCCGGTGCGGCTCGGCCACGGGACTTAGCTGCGCAAGGCTTGGTCGCGGGGCCTTTCATCGCCCGGCTCGGCCGCGAGACGTTTCAGCGCCCGGTGCGATTCGGCCGCGGGGACTTCCATCCCCTTGCGGGGACTGTGCGGGTTGGTCGGGGACGAGCTGTCTGTCCGTGGGCGTGGGGAAGAGAGTGGAAGTTTTGTTGCCTCCATCACATTGAGGGGGTGTTTGGAGTCACTGTGATGGACGTTTGTGTTGGGGTTATGTGTCTTGTGTTCTTTTTTTTATGACTGCTATGTAGTTTCGTTCGGTACCTCGGTACCGAATGACAAATAAAGCTCTGTTATACTGAAGGCCAACATACCATTAGCTTTCTTCACTGCCTGCTGTATCTGCATGCTTACTTTCATTGACTGATGTACAGCCACGCTCAGGTCTCGTTGCACTCTTGACTCCTGATACCTATTTTCTCAGGAAAAGTATTCAAAAACTAGAGGGCATAGGCTTAAGGTGATGGAGGAGAGATTGAGGAGGAACCACAGAGGCAACGTTTTCACTCAGTAGTCCATATCTGAAACGAGCTGCCAGAGGAACCAATAGAAGCTGAGACAATCATAACTTTCAAAAGACGGTTATATAGATGGGACGGGTTTACAGGGTCTTGGGACAAATGCAGGCGAATGGCACTAGCCCGTTGTGTCAACTTGCTCAGCGTGGACCATGCTTCCGCACTGTACAGCTCTATGGCTCTAACCTCTTGCATGCATGTAATCCATTTCCCTTCATATTCACATGCCTATCTAATAGCCTCTTAAATGGCATGTTGATATCTGCTTCCACCACCATTGTTACAGGCACTCACTGCCAGCTGTGTACAAATATGAAGGACATCTCCTTTAAACACTCCTCTCCCACCTTAAGATATGCCTTCTGATCTTTGACATTTCCCCGTGGAATAGAGGTTCTGACAGGCTACCCTACCTGTGCCTCTCATCATTTTATATACTTCCGTCAGGTCTCCCCCTCAGTCTCTGGTGTTTCAGAGAAAATAATCCAAGCTTGTCCAACCTCTTCTTGTAGCCACTCTAGGCAGTCTGAAGAAAAGTCTCGACCTGAAATGTCACCTTTTCCTTTTCTCTAGAGATGCTGCTTGACCAGCTGTGTTACTCCAGCTTTTGGGGTCTGTCTTCAGCACTCTGGTAAACCTCTTCTGTACGCTCGGCAAACCTTCCACATCTTTCCTGTAAAGGGGCAAACAGAATTATAGACAATAGACAATAGACAATAGGTGCAGGAGTAGGCTATTCAGCCCTTCGAGCCAGCACCGCCATTCAATGCGATCATGGCTGATCACTCTCAATCAGTACCCTGTCCGTGCCTTCTCCCCATACGCCCTCACTCCGCTATCCTTAAGAGCTCTATCCAGCTCTCTCTTGAAAGCATCCAACGAACTGGCCTCCACTGCCTTCTGAGGCAGAGAATTCCACACCTTCACCACTCTCTGACTGAAAAAGTTCTTCCTCATCTCCGTTCTAAATGGCCTACCCCTTATTCTTAAACTGTGGCCCCTTGTTCTGGACTCCCCCAACATTGGGAACATGTTTCCTGCCTCTAATGTGTCCAATCCCCTAATTATCTTATATGTTTCAATAAGATCCCCCCTCATCCTTCTAAATTCCAGTGTATACAAGCCCAATCGCTCCAGCCTTTCAACATACGACAGTCCCGCCATTCCGGGAATTAACCTAGTGAACCTACGCTGCACGCCCTCCATAGCAAGAATATCCTTCCTCAAATTTGGAGACCAAAACTGCACACAGTACTCCAGGTGCGGTCTCACCAGGGCCCGGTACAACTGTAGAAGGACCTCTTTGCTCCTATACTCAACTCCTCTTGTTATGAAGGCCAACATTCCATTGGCTTTCTTCACTGCCTGCTGTACCTGCATGCTTCCTTTCATTGACTGATGCATTAGGACACCCAGATCTCGTTGAACTCCCCCTCCTCCTAACTTGACACCATTCAGATAATAATCTGCCTTTCTATTCTTACTTCCAAAGTGAATAACCTCACACTTATCTACATTAAACTGCATCTGCCATGTATCCGCCCACTCACACAACCTGTCCAAGTCACCCTGCAGCCTTATTGCATCTTCCTCACAATTACACACAATCACACTCAAATGCAGCTTAACTTTGACTCTTTTTAATTCCTTCAGGCACGAACCACAAAAGCCCTTAGGTCGTTACAGTTTGCTAATCCAGGCCGTCAGATAACAGAGTTCGCTCCAGAAACCAGTCGAAGAGAGAAACGGAAGCTTCAAACAAAGCAGCCGAGTCAGTCAAATGCAGACAGGTAACATACTTGTGGTGTGTGTGCATTTTATTTAACACACTGAGAAACAAAGGTAAATGAGTACAATGGACCTGGTCTAGACCTGCTTGTGACGAAAGAAAACTATGGATTTGGATGTAAATTAATGGTTGTTAAGGTGGCAGCTTTTAATTTGGGAAAGTTATTAATAAAACATCTGCTGTGGTCAGGATGGGGGAACACACATCTAGCTCCCTCACCCTGAACATAGGATCCCCCCAGGGCTGCGTCCTTAGCCCCCTACTGTACTCCCTGTACACACATGACTGTAGGGCCAGGTTCAGCTCAAACTCCATCATCAAGTTTGCTGATGACACTGTGGTGGTGGGCCGGATCTCCAACAATAATGAGAAGGCCTACCGGGAGGAGGTGGCTGATCTGGCACTCTGGTGTCAGGACAATAGCCTCCTCTTGAATGTCACTAAAACAAAGGAGCTGATTGTGGACTTCAGAAGGGCTAAACATCCAAGGACGTACACGCCACTGGAGATAAATGGGTCTATTGTGGATAGGGTGAGCAGTTTCAAATACTTGGGAGTCCGCATCGCAGAGGATCTGACGTGGGCAACGCACATTGCCGCACTGGTGGGTAAGGCTAAGCAGCGCCTTTACCACCTTAGACAACTGAGGAAATTCAGAGTGTCGCTGAAGATCCTTCATTGCTTCTACTCTGGGGCTGTAGAGAGCATCCTGCCGGCAACATTACAGTCTGGTTTGGGAACAGCTCTGCCCAGGACAGGATGGCCCTGCAGAGAGTAGTGCGTTCGGCAGAACGCACCATGGGAACTACACTCGTCCCCCTGCAGGACCTATACATCAGGAGGTGCAGATCCAGAGCAAGCAAGATCATGAGGGACCCCTGCCACCCCAGTAACGGACTGTTCCAGATGCTACGGTCAGGCAAACGCCTCCGTTGTCACGCTGTGAAAACGGAGAGGATGAGACGGAGCTTCTTCCCACAGGCCATCAGGACTGTCAACTTTGATAACCCCAGAGACTAAATTTTTGTCGACACTTTTTGTGCTATGTTTAGTAACTTATTAACTTTATTTATATGCTGTAACTGTAATTCTTTTTGTGCACAACCCGCAGGCATTGCCACTTTCATTTCACTGCACATCGAGTATGTGTATGTGACAAATAAATTTGACTTGACTTGACTTGACTTGGCAAAAAATAGTGCGAACCCTTGTCCTGAAATTTAGTAATTTATAGATCCAGCTTTGGGTCGACCAAGTTAGTGAAATACCTGATCTTGTTGGCTGCACTTTACTTTTCAAAACCAGATGATTCAAACTGTACGCAAAATGACTTAGCTGGGGATAATTCATATTTAATGAATTTTTAACCAAAATTATTCCTGTACCAGTCACCATAGTTTCCGTGGCCAACTAAACTAAAAATCTTACTTAAAGAAAAAATAAAGATGCAGTGGCTTTACTTTCTTTATTTTAAGCTGTGAGCACCAATGGCAAGAAAAGTCAGTCGCGCATTATTTCTTCAAAATGGTAACCAATCTAACTCTTGCAACTCTTTCTCACTCCTGCTCAGTTTAGGCTTTTTTCATATTATCTAGTTTCTTCTTGGTCCTTCAAGATATATCAGATGATGGAAGAGGGGCAAGTCAAAAGGGTTTGTAAGTTAATTGGCCTTTGTAAAATGCCCCTAGTGTGAGGGGAGTGGATGAGAAAGTGGGATAATATAGTACTAGTGTGAATGGGCGCTCGATGGCTGGCCTGGACTCAGTGGGCTCGGTAAAATGCATAACTGACCATTGTTAATTATCTAGGTGTAAACTAGAAAAGTAGGAAGATCAAGGTTACTATGCTTTTACATCATTAAAGGAACATTCTCCGCCTAAAAATAATCTATGAAAGTCAGTAGTTGAAGAAGAATTCTGCTCAAGGTCAGTCATGAATAATAACTACAGGAGTGGGATGTTTGGAAAGTGGACTTGTGTGTGGGGAAATCAAAATAATTAAGCATTAAGATCTAGAACATTTACATAGAGAAGGAAACAGTATGTCAAAGCAATAAAGTTAGCCTAATGTGTTCCAACATTTAAATTATTCAAAGAGAATTTTTCTTCAGAAGAATGAGATAATCTTATTTAAAATATGTAACATCCTTTCAGGACATGAGGTAGAAGCTGCTACCTCTGTCTAGGAAATCGAGTTTCAGGTAAAGGCTTGACTTCTGGGGATTGAGATGAGAAATTTCATCTTTCAAAGAGTTGAGTAGCTTTGGAATATATTCCCTTAAGGCCACTGGAGGCTTAGTTGAGAAATGTATTCAAGATTGAGATCAATATATCTTTGGAAACAAGGGATACAGTGAAAAGACCAGAAAGCCGAGTTGAGGTAGATGAGTCATGGAGTCACATGTTAATCACTGCACTGTGTGGCTAGCAATGAGATATAATCAATAGGTTTAAAATTCATTTTATGCAACACCACAATGCCATCTTGATATCCAGCTGCAGATGCAAAAGCAAAGATCTGCTTGAGGTTCAGTCAGGATATGACGAAGACATGAAAGAAAGAAACATAGCTGCAGAAAAAGTGCATCTTGTGCTTGTAGGGTCAATTGTTGTGCAGAACAATGTAGGCATTGTCCGCAGAACCTTTTCCCTTCCAGGGTAGGGTGTGAGTTTCATTTGCTCTGCTGAATACTGCCTAGATTCTGCAGCGCAGGGCACTGCAGGTTTAGGTGGGCGAAGGCAGAGAGAGGGTGCAGAAAAGTTGAAGCACTGCAGGTGTACAGACAGAGTGGAGGCACTGGGAGCTTAAGGCCAAGAAGTTATTTTGATGGAGGTGATCCAGCATCGTGATAGTGAATTAAAACAACATGTTACCAATGGCTGAGGGGAGAATAAGAACTAAGATGATTTGTAGAGGATTCGGGATACACGAGGATATCTTTCTTTCACACCGTGACTGTGGTCGGGAATCTGCGATCAGAAAGGTTGTGGAGACTGAGTTGAAGGGAGACCTGATGGATCTTTGTGCCAAGAGACATTGGGGTAAATCTGGGTAATTGGAGTGACAGAATTGTGCACACTGGTACGGGCTCATTAGGCCTGTCTCAAATTCATCATCTTTCCACTGGAGATAGTAGTTGCCCATAACTTCTTTAGTGTACTTCCTATCTGTGATACCAACCTTTGGAAGGGCAAGGGACAGTTGCACGGGGCCATCTCAAGATTCCCTCCTAAGTGGCACAATGTTCACTTCATTTTGACCCAGTGATAACAACTAAGCCAGAGAGTGTTGTTCACTAATCTAGTTTATATCTCTAGTCAAAGATATATACCTACCTTATCGTATGTGCAAGGTGTGTTCAGTGGATAGGTTTCTAAGATGAGGCTGTCCTATAACGAAAAGTGGAATGCCCCTATACTTATTTATTAAAAAATGGACTGAGAAAAAATAAGATTCTGAGAGGGATTGACAGGGCAGCACTGACGCAGCGGTAGAGTTGCTGCCTTAAAGCGCCAGAAACCCGAGTTTGATTCTGACTAAGGGTGCAGTCTGTACGGAGTTTGTACGTTCTCCCCGTGACCGTGTGGGTTTTCTCTTGGTGCCATCCTCATGCAATGAAGCCAGTCACGCCATTTGTATTCAGTTGTCCATAGGGGATCTTGGAGCCAAATTTAGTTCTTTTGGCAAGAGCAGTACCAATTTGACGATTTCTGGAATTTTTGTGAAGAAAACTTTGGTTGACTGGTCCAAAATTCCCTGGGCTTTAATAGAATGAGAGGTCTTAATGAAACATAAAAGCTTCTGTGGGAACTTAACAGGACAGATGATTGTGGGGAATCTAGAATTAGAGAGTGGTCTCAGTAAAAGGATGGTCAGTAACTGAGATGAGGAAGAATTTCTTTCCTCAGAGGGCTGAGAATTTTTTGTGCCAAAATGTTCCAAACCAGAGCTGGAGTTGTTGAATGACTGAGTATTTCCTAAGGCAGACACAATACGCTGGAGTAACTCAGCGGGACAGGCAGCATCTCTGCAGGAAGATAGACACAAAACGCTGGAGTAACTCAGCGGGACAGGCAGCTTCTCTGGAGAGAAAGAATGGGTGACATTTCAGGTTGAGACCCTTCTTCAGACTCATCTCCTAAGCCAAATTAAGCACATGTTTGGATGTGGAGGAACTGAGAGTTGTGAGGATTAGGCAGGAAAGTGCTGAGAACAGCCAACATCCCGTGGAATGGCAGACTAGACTTGAATGTGGCAATACTCCTGCGTTTTATGTTCATCCTTGGGGAAGTTGTTCATTTTGTTGCAGTCTGCTTAGAGTAGAGGCCGTAGATTGCCAGTACTTCCGAGTAGTTTTGGGAATGAGCGACATGCTCATTTGCTTCATTGAACTACAGTTTGTGTGGTCAAATGAAATTGAGGCTTGGGGCAGGGCCAGACTTTGATTGGACTGGTGCCCAAGGTGGGATGCTTTACCTGTTTCCACACCGTACCTGGCCTGAACCGATACTTTTCCCGCCACAAATACTACCTGGCCCATTGAATTCTTCCAGCACTTTATGTTTTGCTTTCAGATTCCAGCATCTGCAATTCCTTGTCGCTCTTTATTTCTCACTATGCTGATGTGTACATGGATGTTCAGACACTGTGGTGCAGTGGTAGAGTTGCTGCCTTGCAGCACCAGTGACCCGGGTTCCATCCTGACTACGGGTGCTGTCTGTACCGAGTTTGTACGTTCTCCCCGTGACCTGCATGGGATTTCTCCAAGATCTTTGATTTCCTCCCACACTCGAAGACGTACAAGTTTATAGGTTAATTGGCTTGGTACAAATATGAATTGTCCATAGTACGTAGGATTGTGCTCGTGTACGGGGATCGCTGGTTGGCGCCGACGCAGTGCGCCGAAGAGCCTGCTTCCACACTGCATCTCTAAGCTAAACATGATGTTTGTTTTTGCAGGCAGACGATGCCCATAAAAAGTAAAGTTTACGACAGTCAAGGACTCCTCATCGTCAGCAAACAGGACCGGTGTGATTGTTTGGACGAGGATTGTTTGGGCTGCTTCTACCCGTGCCCAAGCTGTAAGTCCCAGAAATGCGGCATTGAATGCCGCTGTGATCGGAAGTGGTTGTACGAGCAAATCGAAATAGAAGGCGGTGAGGTAATCCGCAATAAAAATGTGAACTAGGTTGCTGAGGAGTTTAAAAAGATAACCTTTATTTATAAAATTTTAAAATGTGCCATCTTCTGATTGGAAATGTGGCCTTGTCAGTGTTGACATTTGGTCGGCACCTGATCCAAGGTACATTCCAGGAAAAAGAAATCTATTGCAGATCTTAAAAGATATACTTGCATATTTAAAATAATAATGTTAGCAATTCAAATATATGATCAGCAGTGTTAAATGTAACGTGTGCTGTAAGTGCTAAATATTTTCTAGACTTTATCTTGCTCTTCCATTCAGTCAGCTGATTTGAATTGTCAAATTTAAAAAATTTAAAGCAATAAATTATAACTTTAGTAAATAACTTTGAATTACTGGATAATTCAAAATCAGTGGGGAAAAGAAATGTATTTTGATTGTCAAGACTAAGTTGTATCCACCTTGGCTGTCGATAAAGCTTTCTCCTTCCATCGTGGTGTGCTGCTGCATAATAAAGCTGCTGGCTGCTATTTGTCTGACGTCTGGTAAGGATGTTTGATTTTTCTCCAGTTTCTGCCAAAGTGCACAATTTCCTTGCAACATTACCACCATACCCTGTTAACATATAGCAAGTTGGAGCTTTCAAATGTGTCTCGAGAGATTTGATTTTAATTTGACTTTATCAATCAACCTATCAACCTTGC
Source organism: Rhinoraja longicauda (assembly GCF_053455715.1). Taxonomy (NCBI): domain Eukaryota; kingdom Metazoa; phylum Chordata; class Chondrichthyes; order Rajiformes; family Arhynchobatidae; genus Rhinoraja; species Rhinoraja longicauda. Next base: position 42,081,190 of record NC_135970.1, on the reverse strand, counting down.
ATGTCCAGGAAGTTAATCATGTTTTGTCCCTTGGAACTTAATGATGTCAAATTGCCTTTGTGTACAGGTAAAGGAACATGTGTGCGCATAGGCACACACACACACAAGCACACCCACAAATACGCGCGCGCACACACGTATATGCACGCACACCCACAAACACGCGCACGCACATACATATACACGCACGCACATCCGTATATGCACGGACACCCACAACACGCGCACGCACATACATATACCCACACACACCCACGAACACGCGCACGCACATACGTATACACGCACACACGCACGCACATACCTATACGCATGGACCCCCACAACACGCGCACGCACGTACATATACGCACACACGCACGCACGCACACAAACACGCGCACGCGCATACGTATACGCACACACATCCACAAACACGCGCACGCACATACGTATACGCGCACACACGCACGGACACCCACAACATGCGCACGCGCATACGTATACGCACACACATCCACAAACACGCGCACGCACATACGTATACGCGCACACACGCACGGACACCCACAACATGCGCACGCACGTACATATACGCATGCACACCCACAAACACGCGCACGCACATACAAATACGCACACACATGCACACACACCCACAAACACGCGCATACGTATACGCAAGCACACCCACAAACACGAGCACGCACATACAAACACGTGCACGCACGTACATATACGCATACACACCCACAAACACGAGTAAGCATGTACATATAGGCACACGCATGCACACCCACAAACATGCGCACGCACGTACGTATACGCGCACACACGCACACCCACAAACACGCACACGCACGCACAGTTTAGTAAACTTTTTTCATGGAACATGTCAATAGCTTTATTATGGAACATGTGTTAAAGCCCAACGCTTTTTGCTCTGAAAGAGCGATGATTAGCTGCTAAGCCCTTGAACCACCAACATGAACCTGCTACCAGGTGTAGTGGTGGAGGCAGATACAATACTGGCATTTAACAGGCTTTTAGATAGACATGGATATGAAGGGGTGTGTAGGCAGATGAGATTAGTCTATCTTGGCATCATGTTTGGCACAGACATGTTCAACGCGAGCAGTTGGTGCAAGTGGTCTCGTGCTGTAAATGACTTTCAAGGTGAGGTGCACGAGGCTACATTTGGAGGAGCTCTGAGTTCTTGTGCTGGAGAAGGTTGCAGAAGGAAGGGGGAGACTAAAGGGAATCCATAAACAAAGCCGAGAATGGTCAAATCAAGGTGTTGATGGACCCATGCCAGTAAACAGCCAGAGGCACTGAGGTGCAGACGCTAACAGTCCCCTAAAAATTGACGTTTCGGATCACAACACACTCAGTGGGCTGAAGGGCCTGTTTCTGCGCTGTATCTCTAAACCAAACTAAACTAATCTAAATGTAATTGGAGTTAGTGACATACACCACAGAAACAGAAGGGTCCCAGCCCGAAACGTCACCTATCCACGTTCTCCAGAGATGCTGCCTGACCCACTGAGTTACTCCAGCACTCTGTGAAACGCCACCTATCCATGTTCTCCACAGATGCTGCATGACCCGCTGAGTTACTCCAGCACTTATTTCCACTTGGTGTGTGCCAGCATTGTAGTTACATGAGTGCTCACTAGGTGTCAGTGAAGCATTTACATTTAAGGAGATACACATGGCATCGACATGGAAAGTCTGATCTGGCTGTTTAAACACCCCACTCTGTGCATTAATTATTATCAAATGAGAATGTGATTAACTAGTTCTTCCAACTGACGTAGAGTGAGGGATGAATATTGGTTATCGCTGCTGCTTTTGAAACAGTGTCTTTGGATCTTTTAACTGTGAGAGAGTGGTCGATGTAGTCCTCAGTTCAACATCTCCAATTAAACTAAACAATCTCCAACTAAACTCCAAACTACCTACTGCCTTGATTGCACCACAGATTTCGGGCTTTGTTTTGCTTTTAGTACAAATTACGTTTTTAAAACATTTCTTTAAAAAAAAAAAAGTTTTTTATATTATCCATTGAGTACCGTGTTTACAAACCTGTTGTGCTGCTGCAAGTAAGAATTTCATTGTTCCGTTTCGGTACATATGACAATAAAACACTCTTGACTTGTCTGAAGGAAGAGGCACTTTAAAGCTCTCGCTGAGAAAGCCTGGGCCTAATTTTACAATGATACTAGACCAAGTGGACCCGTTGGGCCCAAACCTCTCCTGCATTGGTGCAGCATCCTCTTCTCCCCCTCCCCTCTCCTCCTTTCCACTCCCCCTTTCCCCCCTTCGCCCCCTTCCCCCCTCCCATCCTTCTCCCCTCCCCTCTATCTCCACCCTATCTCCCCCCTTGCTCTTCCCCATCCCCCCGCTCCATCCCCCTCCCTTCCTCCCCCCTCCCTTCCTCCCCCCTCCCTCCCTATGAGATAGATTTAAACTTTAAAATGTGAATAACTTAAAAAATATAACACCGATTTCAATGACATTTCTTCCACTAGCACCAAAGGGACGACGGTGATTAAGGTGGGCCTAAAGTTGCCGTGTTATCGTGTACCGTTTTGGCTGAACAAACAAACAAACAAGAGTTTTAGTATATAGAGTCCACAACTTGAAGGGAAGTTGATCCTATTCAACTCCACGTGCATCTTTCAGCATGAGGTTGCTCTCTCTGCCAAAGGACCCAATTCCAAGCTAACTACCACTCCCCTTTAGTCCAGAGAGCACAGTCTGAAGAAAGGTCTCGACCCGAAATCCCACTCATCCTTATTCTCTAGAGATGCTGCCTTACCCGCTGAGTTACTCCAGCATTTTGTGTCTGTCTTGAGCATGTTTGATGTATTTTTAGTTTTATGACAGTCGGGATAAATAAAGTTCTATCGTACGGTAAGTGGAAGTGAATGATGCGTCAGTACTTTGATGGAGAGAGCAACAAGTTTACCCCACTGTCTCGACACAGCATGGCTTAAATAAAAACAGATCTTCCGATTAGCATCATTGCTCCATGCCCAAGTTGTGTATAATATTACAACGATACTTCCAAGGTATTCCATCAAAAGTAGAGTGCTTTGAGACATCCTGGGGTTGAGCATATAATATCCCAAGGCAAGCTCTCTCATCCTTGTATGCAAGGGTTGGCACAACTTGATGTTTTTTACACTCATTTCGACAGATAAAATTGATGCTCTGCTTAAGCATTTATTTTCATTTTTATCGATTTAAATTTTCAGAATTGTACAAAATTAGAGGTGAGAGGGCAAACAATTTATCAATGTCAGTGCTTATATAATCACTTCTCAAATATAAAAAGGCAAATGTGCATAAATCAATAAGTCCCTACCTGCTTTAATTCATCTTATTTATTTGCCACTAGCATCACACTGGTGAAATAGAATAGAAGGCACAAAAAATAAATTAGAGATCTATTATCGTCGTTACTGGAGTGCACACATTGAAAACATAGAAACATAGACAATAGGTGCAGGAGGAGGCCATTTGGCCCTTCGAGCCAGCACCGTCATTCACTGTGATCATGGCTGATCATCCACAATCCGTAACCCTCGGCTGCCTTCTCCCCGTACCCCTTTATTCTGCTCGCCCCAACAGTTTTATCTAACTCTCTTTTAAATTCATCCAGTAAATTCTGAATTTTCATTTGTCCATCTGTATGTGTGCAGATGGACAGAATTGACATTTATCAAAATGTACTAATAAAATCTAATCCACTTTTACACCCAGAGAGTTGTGATAGAGCTGGATAGAGCTCTTAAGGATAGCGGAGTCAGGGGGTTTGGGGAGAAGGCAGGAACGGGGTACTGATTGAGAATGATCAGCCATGATCACATTGAATGGCGGTGCTGGCTCGAAGGGCCAAATGGCCTCCTCCTGCACCTATTGTCTATTGAATCTGTGGAATTCTCTGCCACAGAAGGCAGTGGAGTCCAATTCACTGGATGTTTTCAAGAGAGTTAGATTTCTCTCGGCGGTCACGGTGGCGCAGCAGTAGAGTTGCTGCCTTACAGCGAATGCAGCGTCGGAGACCCGGGTTCGATCCCGACTACGGGTGCTGTCTACGGAGTTTGTACGTTCTCCCCGTGACCTGCGTGGGTTTTCTCCGAGATCTTCGGTTCCCTCCCACACTCCAAAGACGTGCAGGTTTGTAGGTTAATTGGCTTGGTAAGTGTATAAACTGTCCCTATTGGGTGTAGGATAGTGCTAATGTGCGGGGATCGCTGGTCAGTGCTGACTCGGTGGGCTGAAGGGCCTGTTTCTGCGCTGTATCTCTAAAACAATTTTTTAGCTCTGTGGGCTAACGGAATCAAGGGATATGGGGAGAAGGCAGGAACAGGGTACTGATTGAGAATGATCAGCCATGATCGTATTGAATGGTGGTGCGTACAGGCTGGAAGGGCTGAATGGCCTCCTCCTGCACCTATTGTCTATGTTTCTCTGTTCCCATGTTTTTGGGCAGGCACTCGCAGTGTGTGGCCAAGCCCAGCAGAGGGCGACCTCACTGCATTATTCCATGGGGGAGCTGAACAGACTGACTGGGACAGCAATTCACCTCTGATTGGCATTAAATGTCCAATTTGATATTTTAAAATGTAATCCTGACAATTTTGATGAATTTGTGCTAAATCATCATGCGGAACCTACAAAAATCTGGAGTTTGTAATTTTTCAAGTAACTGCGAGAACACACTAAGGCAGAACACATTAATCCTGTCATAAAACATAGAACGTTCTACAGCATCCGGACAGCCCTTCGGCCCACAGCGTCCAGGCTGAAAATTCTGCCGTTAAATGAATCTTCTCTGCCTGCACGTGATCCATATCCCTCCATTCCCTGCATGTCCATGTAACCGACTAAAGCTTTTCACTGTACCTCGCTCGGTACACATGACAATAAACGAAGCTGAAGTGACTAGCAGCCTTTTAAATGCCACTACAGTATCTGCCTCCACCACCAGCCTCCTCAGCACATCCCAGGCACCCGCCACCCTGCCCCGCACACCTCATTTAAACTTTGCCCCTCTCACCTTAAAGCTCTGCCCTCTAGTCTTTGACATTACCACCCTAGAAAAAAGGATCTGACTGCCGACCCCATTATGTCTCTCATGGTTTTATATACTTCTGCCCGATCTCCCCTTAGCCTCGGGCGACACGGTGGCGCAGCGGTAGAGTTGCTGCCTTACAGCGAATACTGCACCGGAGACTCAGGTTCGATCCTGACTACGGCTGCTGTCTGTACGGAGTTTGTACGTTCTCCCCGTGACCTGCGCGGGCGGGTTTTCTCCGAGATCTTCAGTTTCCTCTAAAGACGTACAGGTATGTAGGTTAATTGGCTTGGTAAATGTAAAAATTGTCCCTAGTGGGTGTAGGATAGTATTAGTGTGCGGGGATCGCTGGTCGGCACGGACTCGGTGGGCCGAAGGGCCTGTTTCCGCGCTGTATCTCTAAACTAAACTAAACCCTCTGACACTCCTGAGAAAACAGTCCAGGTTTGTCCAGCCTCTCCTGATAGCCAACACCTGCTTATTCAGGCAACATTCCAGTAAACCTCTCAACCCTCTCCACATCCTTCTCGTGGGTTGTGCAGTTCAGAGAGTAGGTAAAGAGTAGGTGCCCACATTTAAAGGCATCACAGTTTTCTTGGCTCCTTATCAGATTAAAAAAGAAAATTCGGAAGAGTATTTTTGAACCCTGATCAGGATTTGTGAATTTTGCATTTGTGTTCTTTCTCTCTTTCACCTCAATGAATAGACCACTTCGACATAGGACAGTACAGCACAGCAACAGGCCCTTCGGCCCACAATGTCTGTGTTGAACATGATGCCAAGTTGAACTAATCTCCAATGCCTACATGTGATCCATATACCTCCATTCCCTGCATATCCATGTGCCCTTCTAAAAGTCTCTTAAACACCACTGTCATACCCACCTCCATCACCCCTGGCTGTGTGTTAACCAGAGATAACATCACATGGTGCTTCTCAGAGAAGTGACTGAGAACAACACTTGACATTGAACCACATGGAGTAGAGGGGATTAGCTAAAAGGAGAGTTTGACCAAACTTGCATTGTTTTCTCTAGAGCGGCCGGCGGAGGCTGAGGTAAACCCAATGGAAGAATGTCAAATTATCAGAGGCATGGATAGGGTAGACAGTCAGAAACATTTCCCCAATGTCAAAGCCTGGGGGGCATAGCTTTGAGGTCATGATCACATTGAATGGCGGTGCGTACAGGCTCGAAGGGCCGCATGGCCTACTCCTGCACCTATTTTGTATGTCTTATGTTTCTATGTTTCTATCCCCCCCTTTAATATATTCGCTGTCTTCTTGATCAGTGCGGGTGTCGGGGGTTATGGGGAGAAGGCAGGAGAATGGGGTTAGGAGGGAGAGATAGATCAGCCATGATTGAATGGTGGAGTAGACTGGATGGGCCGAATGGCCTAAATCTGCTCCTTTCACTTATGATCCTATTATGAAAAAGGCCCAATGACTTGGCCTCCACAACGGTCTGCTGCAATGAACACCACAGATTCACCACCCTCTGACTAAAGACTCCACCACTGTGCCAACGGCCCATTGACTCGTGGTGCTGTAAACGTTTCCTCTCCGTACATCTTGCTTGGTTTCTAACTGCCCTGTGAAATGGCCCCATTTGGAATCATGTCGCCTGCCAAACTGAAGAGAAAGCACAGCAACTCGCCGCTGTCTGCAGCTTCACCCGCCTGTCGATTTGCTATCCCCAGCCCCGGCTGATTGCAAGCGGGTGGGTAATACACCACTTCAGCACGTAGACTGCGTGTCACAGTATCGCACAGCTCTGTCAACCTCGCTCCCATCCCTCAGTCCCTTCGCCAAATGCAAAGTGAAAAGGCCATTCATCAAACAATTACAGCTGATGGCTGCTTTCTCCGGTCCCGTGATGGGGCGGCGGTGGTGGGGGGGGGGGGTGGGGCTGAAGGGGTGGGGGTGGGTGTCCTGAGGTTGAGGGAGCCAGGCTCAGTCCCCCCATCCCCCCCCTGGCTGATAGCGATCTCCGGGCGGGGCGGGGAGGGGAGGGGAGACGCCCAGCCCCATGTACACGTGCCGTCGCCAGGCCGCCAATTGCTATTGACATTTCAATTTTGCATGATTTTTCTTCTTTGATAGCATAATAGGGAAAATTTACATTTGAATAAAGTGCAAATAGTACACGTCTCTGTCAGTTTCGCAGAATGTCAGCGTGGTTTTTTTTTCCAATTACAGATCTATTTCAGATGGTATAATATAATTAAACAATAATTGGTTACAAGATCGGCAGCAAGGTTATGATCTTGAGCAGTGCTCTGCTGCTCTCTCTCTCTCTCTCTCTCTCTCTCTCTCTCTCTCTCTCTCTCCCTCTCTGTTTCTCACTGTCTCTCTCTCTCTCTCTCTCTCTCTCTCTCTCTCTCTCTCTCTCTCCTTAAACACCAATAAATAGACACAAAGTGCGGGAATAACTCAGCAGGTCAGGCAGCATCTCTGGAGAAAAGGTATAGGTGATGTTTCGGGCTGTGATCCTTCTTCAGACTGAAAGTGAGGGTCGAGGAGGGGGGAGGGGGGAGGGGGGGAGGGGGGGGAGGGGAGGGGGGGAGGGGGGGGAGGGGAGGGGGGAGGGGGGGGGGAGGGGAGGGGAGGGGAGGGGGGAGGGGAGAACTGGATAACCAGATCTGTCATTGTCTTTTTCTTGTCCATTCATCTCAATACACTTTATTCTTGAAATAGAAAATAAATATCGTGGGCTGATGAGGTTGGTACAGGGATTGGTTTATTGTCACATGAACCACAGAACAGTGTGCACAGACCTCATTGCATCCACTCTCATAGAAACATAGAAAATAGGTGCAGGAGGAGGCCAATCGGCCCTTGGAGCCAGCACCGCCATTCATCGTGATCATGGCTGATCACTCTCAATCAGTACCCCGTTCCTGCCTTCTCCCCATACCCCCTCACTCCGATCCCTTGATTCCACTAGCCCCTAGAGCTCTAGCTAACTCTCTCTTAAATCCATCCAGTGATTTGGCCTCCACTGCCCTCTGTGGCAGAGAATTCCACACATTCACAACCCTCTGGGTTATTAAGGCAGAGATTGGCAGGTTCTTGATCAGTCCGGGTGTCAGGGGTTATGGGGAGAAGGCAGGAGAATGGGGTTAGGAGGGAGAGACAGATCAGCCGTGATTGAATGGCGGTGTAGACTTGATGGGCCGAATGGCCAAATTCTGCTGCTATCAATTATGACCTTATGAACGTACGGTTGAGGCCAGACTGGTTCATTCCCACCTGGTGGGTGTAAATTCACTGTTTTGACATCACACGTCTAAATCTTTCTTTCTGCAGGATGTATGAAACTTGAGCTGCAAGCAGTTGGGGTCAGAAACCTATCAACACAACTCCCCCCGAGCTGACAAATGTGTTGGCTTTGAATGCTGCAATGTTTCCACATTTCCAGGTGTGACTCCACCCTTCGGGGAGTTAGACATGTTGCCTCTCGGTCACACTTTCATTCTCTCGGTCACTCCTTGATTCCACCACCAAGCTCTTCCAAATGTGGCCATGTGGCAAGGCGCTGGTTTCATAAGCCGAAGGTCGCCGGCTCGAATCCTGCCCGTGCACAAGGACACAGAGCGATTATTTAGAGTGGCAACCTCTGGAACTGCTGCCTCAAAACGCTGGAGACCCCCGGTTCAATCCCGACCTCAGGCGCTGTCTGTGTGGAGTTTGCACGTTCTCCCTTGTGACCGCGTGGGTTTCCTCCGGGTGCTCCGGTTTCCTCCCACATCTCAAAGATGCTCAGGTTTGTGGGTTAATTGGCCCTCTGTTATTTGTGTCTTGTCCCTTGTGTGAAGGGAATGGATGTGAATGTGGGAGAACAGAGTATGAACTGGCGGTTGGTAGTCGGTGTGGACTCGGTATAGACAGGATGCGAATGTCAAGAACAGCTTGAGGTGACCAGGGCAATGTTAACAAGAGATGTGCAGGACAAGGTTAGTGGGTGCCTGGAACACAGTGCCAGGGATGGTGGTAGTTAATAATAAGTCATGGGAGCAGGATTAGGCCAATCGGCCCATCGAGTCTGCTCCACCATCCTATCATGGCTGATCTACCTCTCCCTCTCAACCCCATTCCCCTGCCTTCTCCCCATAACCCCCGACCAAACAAGAACGGTTAATCTCCGCTTTGGAAATACCCACTGACTTGGCCTCCATAGATGTCTATGGCAATGTTGTAAATTGTTCCTCGTATGTCGGATGGAATTAGTGGGCCGAGGAATCCAGTTCATAAGTCATAGGAGCAGAATAAGGCCATTCAGCCCATCGAGTCTACACCGACATTCAATCATGGCTGATCTATCTCTCCCTCCCTGGTGATGGAGGTGGATACAATGGCATTGAAGGGGCTTCTAGATAGGCGCAGGGTATACAGGGAATGGAGGGGTATGGATCATATGCAGAGGAGATTGGCATTGTGTTTGACATAGGCATTGTGTGCAGAAAGGCCTTTTCCCCGCTGTGCTGTTTTATGTTCCATGTACTCCTGACTGTGCTTCCTCCTAAAGGGCTGAACAAGCAGAAACAGATCTGGGCACTTGATTAGGAGTGTGGACCGAGACAATGACCAGGAGCAGGGTTAGGGTTGAGACTGGGGACTAGGATCAGGATTACACCCGTCCGTGGCCAGAGACACAGAGCAGGATAGACACAAAATGCTGGAGTAACTCAGTGGGACAGGCAGCATCTCTGGAGAGAAGGAATGGGTGAAGTTTCAGACTGAAGAAGGTTCTCAACCCGAAACATCATCCATTCTTTCCCTCCAGAGATGCTGCCTGTCCCGTTGAGTTACTCCAGCAGTTTGTATCTATCTTTGGTGTAAACCAGCATCTGCAGTTCCTTCCTGCACATATTTTGTCCTTACACTTGTGATGTTCCGTGACATTATATATAGCTTGCTTGCAGCTCCCAGGACTGCAGTGCCTGTGGAGGTCAGGGTCATGTCCTCTCAACTATTCCAGGCCACTGCTGCCTATCTTGGTCACACCTCTCCCGTTGCTACTTCCTGGTGGACGAGGGAGGGTTTATAACTCTGTACTCAAGAGGCAAAGGAGCCCTAGATATGTGGTCAGACACAAAATGCTGGCGTAACTCAGTGGGACAGGCAGCGTCTCTGGAGAAAAGGAATAGGAATAGGAATAGGGTCGACACTGAGAGTCAGAATTTCAACCCGAAACGTCACCCATTCCTTCCCTCCACAGATGCTGCCTGACCCGCTGAGTTACTCCAGCACTCTGTGAAACGTCACCTATCCATGTTCTCCACAGATGCTGCCTGACCCGCTGAGTTACTCCAGCACTCTGTGAAACGTCACCTATCCATGTTCTCCACAGATGCTGCCTGACCCGCTGAGTTACTCCAGCACTCTGTGAAACGTCACCTATCCATGTTCTCCACAGATGCTGCCTGACCCGCTGAGTTACTCCACATTACTCCAGCATCTGCAGTTCAGGCAGATAACTGTTAACCCAAATAACAGAGTGTTGTGTTGACACTCTCAGACTTGAATGCCACTTGTGATAAAAGCATTCCCACAACTGTCAAAAGGTGCAGTGGTATTGTAAGGCGATGCTTTGACATTTGTGCAGGGCTGACAATGGTGGCTGCTGCTTTGTCCACTCACCATGGTGACACACGCTACTGAATCCAGGCTGCGCTGATCGAATCACGAGTTGTGAGCGTCCGATCCATGGCTCGGCTGATGAGAGCAGCGAATATCAAACGTCCACCGAATATCCTCAGAACAGAAAGGGTGGTGCAGCGGGTGGAGCTGCTGCCTCACAGCGCCGGAGACCCGGGTTCCATCCCGACTACGGGTGCTGCCTGTACGGAGTTTGTACCTTCTCCCCGTGACCTGCGTGGGTTTTCCCTGGGTGCTCTGGTTTCCTCCCGCACTCCAAAGACGTGCAGGCTTGTAGGCTAATTGGTCAAACGTGGGTCTCTGGCGCTGTAAGGCAGCAACTCTACCGCTGAGCCACTGTGCTGCCACAACTAGCCAAAGGCAAACCAGCAAGGCGGGTTAGCCGATCATCGTGTAAACTGTTCGGTTTAAAAACAATATTTGCTGTAAAAAAAGAGTAAGGGTTGGAAAGGGCAAAAGATTTCTTTTGTAAGCTGTGGTTGGCAGAAGTGAAAAGGAATGGAGTGCAAAAGTTTTTAACACGTGTTGCTTAAGTCCTTGCAGAATAAATACATGGTTTCAGTTTCAAAGCCCCTCTCAAAGATGCTGCAAGTTCATATATCATATATATATATCATATCATATATCATATATATACAGCCGGAAACAGGCCTTTTCGGCCCACCAAGTCCGTGCCGCCCAGCGATCCCCGTTCATTAACCCTATCCTACACCCACTAGGGACAATTTTTTTTTAACATTTACCCAGCCAATTAACCTACATACCTGTACGTTTTTGGAGTGGGAGGAAACCGAAGATCTCGGAGAAAACCCACGCAGGTCACGGGGAGAACGTACAAACTCCTTACAGTGCAGCACCCGTAGTCAGGATCGAACCTGAGTCTCCGGCGCTGCATTCGCTGTAAAGCAGCAACTCTACCGCTGCGCCACCGTGCCGCCCTTTTTGCAGACTCTTGCATTAGAAAGCCCCTCACCTGGGCCCTGGGAAGGTTGTGGGCAGGTCTGGCACACAGCCTGACTCAGTCTACACTGGCCTAAAGGATCACAAGATCTCACTCTGACTTCACCATACAGTTTCACAAGTTCACAAGTTATAGGAGTAGAATCAGGCTATTCAGCCCATCGAGTCCACTCCGCCATTCAATCACTGCTGATCTCTGCCTCCTAATCCCATTCTCCAGCCTTCTCCCCATAACCCCTGACACCCGTTCTAATCTAGAATTTGTCTATCTCTGCCTTAAAAATATCCACTGACTTGGCCTCCACCGCCCTCTGTGGCAATGAGTTCCACAGATTCACCACCCTCTGACTAAAGAGGTCCCTCCTCACCTCCTTCCTAAAAGAACGCCCTTTAATTCTCAGGCTGTGCCCTCTGGTCCTAGACTCTCCCACCAGTGGAAACATCCTCTCCATATCCACTCTATGTATGCCTTTCATTATTCATTCCCCCTTCAAAGTTTCAGTCATTTGAAGAGAGATACAGCATGGAAACAGGCCCTTCGGCCCATCGAGTCCGTGCCGACCAGCGACCACCCTGTACATTAGGACTGCCCTGCACATGGGGGATAATTTACCATTTACAGAAGGCAATTAACCTAAAGACCTGTACATCTTTGGAGTGTGGGAAGAAACCGGAGCACCGGGTGGAAACCCACGTGGTCACAGGGAGAACGTACAAACTCTGTGCAGAGAGCATGCGTTGTCAGGACCGAGCCTGTGTCTCTGGCGCTGTTTGGCAGCAACTCCAGCGCTGTGCCACCCTGCCACCGTGCCACCCTGCCACCGTGTCGCCCGTGTAACCTGGGGGTCGTCTGTCATTTGCTCTGAAATCTGGGAGCTGCTTCAGCAGATCACAAGAAAAGAGTCACAACCAGATGCTGAACCTGCCAACAGGGATCAAATAGGTTTACCCCCGTGTACAGAGTAATCCGTTTCTGGAGTCAAACGCCTGGCCCCCAATGCAGGGTGGTGTATGTTCATGATGGCACAGGTCTAATCAATGTAGCCTTCCTTCTAATGAGGATAATTACAAATGTAATTACTCAACACAGTCATTAATTATAATAAAAACCCTCCCATGCTTGACAAGCAATGGAGAAAAATCATCATCATTGATGAGGAGACATGGAAGTAAGTTGCAAGAAACTTGGGTCGTGTTGCCTGGAACTTAACGTTGAAGTTTCAAGGTATATAAAGGGGAACTGATAATCTAGAGAGAAAAAGTGTTTCCGGTCATTAGGAGTCTGGGGCCAGAGGAGGTGGGGAGGAGGAGGAGGAGGGCGGGGGTAGAGTCTGAATATTAGAACCAGACTTTGTTCAGAAACGTTTCCACACGCAGGGGATGGGGAAGTTTGAACACTTCCACCGGCTGCAGCTGATGCCCGCTTGTTACAGGTCGTTACAGATGATGCCCGCTTGTTACAGGTCGTTACAGGTGATGCCCGCTTGTTACAGGTCGTTACAGACCTGAGAATGGGAAACAGAAGGAGATTTACATTAGTGAGGACCGGTAACCCCAAAGCAGATTTAAACACCAGTGGGAGAATCTGAAACAATGGGTCGCAGTTTCAAGATGAGAGAGCAGTCATTAATGTTATTCCAGTTGGAGGTCTGTGACCCGTGATGTTGTTTAGTTTAGTTTAGAGTTAAAGTGCAGATTAACAGGCCCTTCGGCCCACCAGGTCCATGCCGACCAACGATCCCCGCACACTAGCACTATCCTACACACTAGGGACGATTTACAATTTCGACCGAAGCCAATTAACCTGCAAACCTGCACGTCTGTGGAGTGTGGGAGGAAACCGGAGCACCCGGAGAAAACCCACGCAGTCACAGTGAGAACATACAAACTCCATACAGACAGCACCCGAGGTCAGGATCGAACCCGTGACTCTGGCACTGTAAGGCAGCTGCATGACTCTACTGCTGCACCACTGTGCCACCCAAGGGATCTACAGGGATCTGTGCTGGGACCTCTGTTGTCTGTGATGTATAAATGAATTGGATGTAAATGGTTTGTAGATTACTCCAAAATTGGTGGAGATGGGGACAGTGAGGAAGGCTGTCAAAGAACCCACGGGATATACACCGATCAGCCAAAACATTATGCCCACCTGCCTAATATGCTGTTGGTCCTCCGTGTGCAGCCCCATACGCAGCAGGGTGCGATGCACTGTGTATTGTGACACATTCCTCCCGTCACCACCATTAACATTTTCTGTGACTTGTGCCACAGTCGACCTTCTATCGGTTCGGACCAGACGGGGTAGCCTTCGTTGCCCTCGCGCATCGATGAGCCTTGGGCGCCCAACACCCTGTCTGTCGCCAGTTTGTGGTTTGTCCCTCCTCGGACCACTGTCGGTCGGTACTCACCACTGCTGACCGGGAGCACCCCACAAGCCTTGCTGTTTCAGAGATGCTCTGACCCAGTCGTCTGGCCATAACAATTTGGCCCTTGTCAAAGTCGCTCAGGTCTTTACTCCTGCCCATTTCTCCTGCATCCAACACATCAACTTCAAAAACTGACTGTTCACTTGCTGCCTAATATATCCCACCCCTTGGCAGGTGCCATTGTAACAAGATCATCAATGGTATTCACTTCGCCTGTCAGTGGTCATAATGTTTTGGCTGATCGGTGTTGATCAGCTACAGAAATGATATCAAAAAGGCAAATGCCTGGAAGGTGCTACACAATAGCACTGGATAATAGGAGCCCGCCAGCCAGCCAGCCCGCCCGCCAGCCAGCCCGCCCGCCCGCCCGCCAGCCCGCCCACCAGCCAGCCCGCCCGCCAGCCAGCCCGCCCGCCCGCCCGCCAGCCAGCCCGCCAGCCAGCCCGCCCGCCAGCCAGCCCGCCAGCCAGCCCGCCCGCCAGCCCGCCCGCCAGCCAGCCCGCCAGCCAGCCCGCCCGCCAGCCAGCCCGCCCGCCAGCCCGCCCGCCAGCCAGCCCGCCAGCCCGCCCGCCCGCCCGCCCGCCAGCCAGCCCGCCAGCCCGCCCGCCAGCCCGCCAGCCCGCCAGCCCGCCCGCCAGCCCGCCCGCCAGCCCGCCCGCCCGCCAGCCCGCCAGCCCGCCCGCCATCCCATGTGATCATGGCTTCCCCCATACAATCAAATAGGCGATGATGATGGTGGCCAGGCCAGGCCAGGCCACTCGCTGTCTGCACACTGGCCCCAGACCTAGCCCTGCAATCACTCAATACAATCGCTCCACTCTTAAACCTCGACTCCAACAGCAGCATTTCTTACATTATACCTTCACCCCCTTACCCTGCCTCTCTACATTGTAATCATGCATACATAATCACAATCAGAATAACCTTTATTGTCATCCAAAAAAACAACCTTTGGATGAGATTCCATTACCCACAGTCCAACAATAAGAGCAATAAAAATAAGCACTAACACACACAATCACAAACCAACACAAAACAAAACAAAGAAACATCCATCACAGTGAGTCTCCTCCAGTCCCCTCCTCACTGTGATGGAAGGCCAGAATGTATTTTCTCTTCCCCTGCCGTCTTCTCCCGCGGTCAGGCTGTTGAAGTTGCCACGTTCCAGGCCGCGCCGGGCGGTGTAAGGTCCGTGACAGGCCGACCCAAGCCCCGCGATCCGTGGCGGGCGAAGACGCTGCCGCTGCCGCTGCCGGAGCTCCCGATGTCGGCCCCCACCCAGGGCAGGGACTGCGAGCTTCCGACGTCCACGCGGCCCGCGGCCGGAGCCTCCGAAGGCGAGTCGCAGCCGCTCTCGCAGCGCCACCACAGCCTCCGAAGGCAGCCATCTTGTATGTCAGCTTCCATTCCGCAGACTGCACAGCACGCAATAAAAAGCCTTTCACTGTACCTCAGGGCACACGAAAATAAACTAAACTAAACTAAATGTAACTAGGGTGGTGCAGTGGTGGAGTTACTGGCTTACAGCGCTTTCAGCACCAGAGACCCGGGTTCCATCCCGACTACGGGCGCTGTCTGTACGGAGTTTGTATGTTCTCCCCGTGACTGCATGCGTGTTCTCTGAGATCTTCAGTTTCCTCCCACACTCCAAAGACGTTTGTCGGTTAATTGGCTTGGTATAAAATGTAAATTGTTCCTAATGTGTGTTGGATAGTGTTAATGTGCGGGGATCGCTGGTCGATGCTGACCCGGTGGGCCGAAGCGCCTGTTTCAGCGCTGTAGCACTAATCTAAACTGAACTCCCAACAGTGTCACACGTCAGACATGCTGGGATTAAACTCCACCTGCCATGTTTCTGCCCATTTCTGTAGCTGATCTATACCCCGCTGTAAACGTTGACACCCTTCCTCACTGTCTCCATCTCCACCCATGTTGATGTCATCTGCCACCCATCTCCATTTACATCCTATTCATTTATACAAATTACAAACAGCAGAGGTGCCGGCACAGTTCCCTGCAGAACATCACTGGCCACAGGACTCCAGCCAGAGTAACACCGTTCATTAATGACTGCTCTCTGGCCCCCCAGCAGAAGCTTCCACGTAGCGGGGCTGGGAGCTGGAAGTGTCCTGAGCTAATTCTGCGACCACCACATCTACTGTAACAAGTGACGGCTCCCACTGATTGGCGCCAGAAGCTTGTGCCCTTTTCAGGACGGACAAAGACAGCGATATAACACGTGGAACATGGATGATGGACACGGAAGAAGAATAATAGACAATAGACAATAGGTGCAGGAGGAGGCCATTCTGCCCTTCGAGCCAGCACCGCCATTCAATGTGATCATGGCTGATCATTCTCAATCAGTACCCCGTTCCTGCCTTCTCCCCATACCCCCTGACTCCGCTATCCTTAAGAGCTCTATCTAGCTCTCTCTTGAATGCATTCAGAGAATTGGCCTCCACTGCCCTCTGAGGCAGAGAATTCCACAGATTCACAACTCTCTGACTAAAAAAGTTTTTCCTCATCTCAGTTCTAAATGGCCTAGCCCTTATTCTTAAACTGTGGCCCCTGGTTCTGGACTCCCCCAACATTGGGAACATGTTTCCTGCCTCTAACGTGTCCAACCCCTTAATAATCTTATACGTTTCGATAAGATCCCCTCTCATCCTTCTAAATTCCAGTGTATACAAACCTTGTCGCTCCAGTCTTTCAACATATGACAGTCCCGCCATTCCGGGAATTAACCTAGTAAACCTACGCTGCACTCCCTCAATAGCAAGAATAGCAAGAAGAGACCAAAACTGCACACAGTACTCCAGGTGCGGTCTCACCAGGGCCCGGTACAACTGCAGAAGGACCTCTTTGCTCCTATACTCAACTCCTCTTGTTATGAATGCCAACATTCCATTGGCTTTCTTCACTGCCTGCTGTACCTGCATGCTTCCTTTCAGTGACTGATGCACTAGGACACCCAGATCTCGTTGTACGTCCCCTTTTCCTAACTTGACACCATTCAAATAATAATCTGCCTTCCTATTCTTACCACCAAAGTGGATAACCTCACACTTATCCACATTAAACTGCATCTGCCATGCATCCGCCCACTCACACAACCTGTCCAAGTCACCCAGCAACCTCATAGCATCTTCCTCACAGTTCACACTGCCACCTAGCTTTGTATCATCGGCAAATTTGCTAATGGTACTTTTAATCCCTTCATCCAAGTCATTGATGTATATTGTAAATAGCTGCGGTCCCAACACCGAGCCTTGCGGTACCCCACTAGTCACTGCCTGCCATTCTGAAAGGGACCCATTTATCCCCACTCTTTGCTTTCTGTCTGTCAACCAATTTTCTATCCATGTCAGTACCCTACCCCCAATACCATGTGCTCTAATTTTGCCCACCAATCTCCTATGTGGGACCTTGTCGAAGGCTTTCTGAAAGTCGAGGTACACCACATCCACTGGCTCTCCCCTGTCAATTTTCCTAGTTACATCCTCAAAATTTTCCAGTAGATTAGTCAAGCATGATTTCCCCTTCGTAAATCCATGCTGACTCGGAACGATCCTGTTACTGCGATCCAAATGCTCCGCAATTTCGTCTTTTATAATTGACTCCAGCATCTTCCCCACCACTGATGTCAGACTAACTTGACTGCTCTCTCACCTTGAAACTTCGTCCGTGTGATTGAGTTTATCCCACTCGTTGAAACACCTCTACCCTGTCTTGCCCCCTCAGGACCATTTATGTTTTAATAAGACCACCCCACATGGTTTCAACCTCTTTGCCCTTTATGCAGCACAGCAGATCATGCTTGCCTTTACTTTACTTTAGAGTTACAGCTTGGAAACAGGCCCTTCGGCCCACTGAGTCCATGCCGGCCGTTCACATTAGCTCTGTGTTGTCCCTCTTTCACATCCACTCCTGACACACCAGGGACAATTTACAGCGGGGCCAATTACCCTACAATCCTGCACGTCTTTGGGATGTGGGGGGAAACCGGAGCACCCAGAGGAAACCCACGGGGTCACAGGATGAATGTGCAAACACCACACAGACAGCACCCGAGGTCAGGATCGACCCTGGGTCTCTGGCGCTGTGAGGTAGTGGTTCTACCTGGCTAACACAAGCCAGAAGGGTTGTGAGGAGCAGGGAATGACAGAGTGGCGTCAAAATCAGCCAGGATCTTATTGAAATCGAATCAGGCCGGAGAGACGGAACGGCCTCCTGCTATCCCAGCCGCTCCTGTTGTGTCCACATACTGCTGTTTCTGCTCCGAGCCCCTCGCCCTATGGAAAGGGCTTTCCATTGTGTGGGCTTGGCAGAGTTCTGTTGCTGTAATTCACTGTGATGGTCTGGTGGGGGCTGTCGGGGTGGGGAGGGGGGGGGGACAGGATATCATTTTGTCAAGGGCTCTTGTTGGACGCCTGACCTGGCTGTGACAGTGGCCTTTTCCTGCTGCTGTTGGGAGGTACAGGGACAGCTGCCATCTGTGTGATCACTGCTCTCATGTGGACCTGAGCACACAGGGCAAACCGACCGAGGAGGATCAATTTCCCTCGCATTTTATTCGCGAGAGTAATTGGCTGCGAGGATCATGTACTTTGCAGAATTTTTTGGTTCTCAAATCGTTATATAAATATAAACCTTACGAGAGGCCAGGCAGAGTGAAATATGGCAGGTTACTATTTTTAATTTTAAGTGATTTTTTTTTTTTGGGATGCAGATTAATTCCACGTTCGCTAAAATACTGGCAGATTGTGCAGACTTTGAACAATGCTAAAGAAATATTGCTGCTTATTAATGGCTCGTTTAAGAAAAAAAAGAGTTGGATTTCTGTTTGGCACCAGTCAGCAAATTACCTTGGCTCAGTCAGACAACAGGTTCTGCTTAAATTCATTTGTCCAATTAATGATATAAAATACTCCATGAGCCAGCACAATCAGGCAATGTGAAAGAGCATGACCATTTGTTTTACTTTAACGTTTTATTATAAAGGGATGTGTTTAACTTGGTATGGATTTATTCATATAACTAAAAGTGGGTTTATTAGACTTGTAAACGTTTAGACTTTAGAGACACAGCTCGGAAACAGGATCTTCAGCCCACACTGACCAGCGGTGTCCTGCCACACTAATACAATCTACAGCCCACACTGACCAGCAGTCTCCTGCCACACTAATACAATCTACAGCCCACACTGACCAGTGGTCTCCTGCCACACTAATACAATCTACAGCCCACACTGACCAGCGGTGTCCTGCCACACTAATACAATCTACAGCCCACACTGACCAGCAGTCTCCTGCCACACTAATACAATCTACAGCCCACACTGACCAGCGGTGTCCTGCCACACTAATACAATCTACAGCCCACACTGACCAGTGGTGTCCTGCCACACTAATACAATCTACAGCCCACACTGACCAGCAGTCTCCTGCCACACTAATACAATCCTACAGCCCACACTGACCAGCGGTGTCCTGCCACACTAATACAATCCTACCTACTAGGGACAATTTTATAACTTACCAAAGCCAATTAACCTGCAAACCTGTACGTCCTTGGAGTGTGGAAGGAAACCAGAGCTCCCGGAGAAAACCCACGTGGTCACAGGGAGAACGTACAAACTCCGTACAGACAGCATCCGTAGTCAGGATCGAACCCGGGTCTCTGGTTCTGTAAGGCAACAACTATACCGCTGCGGTCTCTGTTTCCATCTGTGTAAACTCCTCAACATGTAAGTAACTTCGTTTTTTTATGAAGCCACAAGAGACCACAAATGCTGGAATCCTGAGCATAAAACTAAGTGCTGGAGGAATTTGGGTGCATGAGGCATCACCTGTGGAGGGAGGTGGGTATACAGCATTGGGTCAATACCCTTCTTCAGACTGGTGGAGTAGAGGGGGGTTGGCTGGGGCAAGAGGTGGACGGATGGGGCAAGAGGGGAGGGGGTGACTGGGGCAAGAGGGGAGGGGTTGGCTGGGGCAAGAGGGGAGGGGGTGACTGGGGCAAGAGGGGAGGGGGTGGCTGGGGCAAGAGGGGAGGGGGTGACTGGGGCAAGAGGGGAGGGGGGTGGGACAAGAGGGGAGGGGGGTGGGACAAGAGGGGAGGGGGTGGCTGGGACAAGAGGGGAGGGGTTGGCTGGGGCAAGAGGGGAGGGGGTGGCTGGGGCAAGAGGGGAGGGGGGTGGGGCAAGAGGGGAGGGGGTGGGACAAGAGGGGAGGGGGTGGGACAAGAGGGGAGGGGGTGGCTGGGGCAAGAGGGGAGGGGGTGACTGGGGCAAGAGGGGTGGGGGGTGGGGCAAGAGGGGAGGGGGGTGGGACAAGAGGGGAGGGGTTGGCTGGGGCAAGAGGGGAGGGGGTGGCTGGGGCAAGAGGGGAGGGGGGTGGGGCAAGAGGGGAGGGGGTGGGACAAGAGGGGAGGGGGTGGCTGGGGCAAGAGCTGTTCAGAGGGACCTCGGGGGTAAAGGTTTTCACTCAGAGGGCAGTCCGTATCTGGAATGAATTTCCAGACGAAGCGATAGAACAATACAATTGCAGCTTTTAAAAGGCATTTGGACAGAATGTTTGGGACAAAGACCCATCATTTATTTATTTGCCACTGTACTCAATTTGAGATATGTAATAGAAAAAATCACATGTGGTTAAAGTGCACATTGTCAGATTTTAATAAAGGCCATTTTTATACATTTTGGTTTCACCATGTAAAAATTATGCTTTCAAGAGAGAGTTAGATAGAGCTCAATGATAGCGGAGTCAGGGGATATGGGGAGAAGGCAGGAACGGGGTACTGATTGTGGATTATGGTGAATGGCGATGCTGGCTCGAAGGGCCGAATGGCCTACTCCTGCACCTATTGTCTATTGTCTACAGCTGTGTTTATACATAGTCCCCCCATTTCAGAGCACCATAATGTTTGGGACACATGGCTTCACAGGTGTTTGTAATTGCTCAGGTGTATTTAATTGCCTCTTTAATGCAGGTATAAGAGAGCTCTCAGCACCTTGTCTTTCCTCCAGTCTTTCCATCACATTTGGAAACTTTTATTGCTGTTTATCAACATGAAGACCAAAGTTGTGCCAATGAAAGTCAAAGAAGCCATTATGAGACTGAGAAACAAGAGTAATACTGTTAGAGACATCAGCCAAACCTTAGGCTTACCAACATCAACTGTTTGGAACATCATTAAGATGAAAGAGAGCACTGGTGAGCTTACTAATCGCAAAGGGACTGGCAGGCCAAGGAAGACCTCCACAGCCGATGACAGAAGAATTATCTCCATAATAAAGAAACGTCCCAAACATTATGGAGGGCACTGTATATCCCATCAGGCAAGAGGTACAGAAGTGTGAAAACACACACCTCCAGATTCAGGGACAGTTTCTTCCCAGCTGTTATCAGGCAACTGAACCGTCCTACCACAACCAGAGAGCAGTGCTGAACTACTATCCTCCTCTTTGATGACCCTCGGACTATCCTTGATTGGCTTTACCTTGCACTAAAAGTTATTCCCTTATCATGCATCTATACACTGTAAATGGATCGATTGCAATCACGTATTGTCTTCCTGCTGACTGGCAAGCATGGAACAAAAGCTTTTAACTGTACTTTGATACAGGTGACAATAAACTAGACTGGACTGAACTTAACTGACATATGGAAAGGGAGGTTTTAGAGGGATAATGACGATTTGAGGCCAAATGGGACGAGCCCACTGTGCCAACTTGATGGGCCAAATGGCCTAATTCTGCTCCTATAACTTATGACATGAAATTATGAGCTTGGTCGGCGTGGACAAGATGGGCTGAAGGGCTTGTTCCATGCTATAGAACTCTCTGACTCTAAGTGATAGGTGGATCCAGGTAAGGGGGGGTTGATTGAGAGATGAGTTAGGAAGGGGGGGGCAGGGGGGGGGGGGGAGAAGAAGAGTGGAGATCATGACCAAGGTTTTTAATCCTTT
The DNA here is from genome assembly GCF_053455715.1 of Rhinoraja longicauda. NCBI lineage: Eukaryota > Metazoa > Chordata > Chondrichthyes > Rajiformes > Arhynchobatidae > Rhinoraja > Rhinoraja longicauda. The sequence goes on along the minus strand of NC_135970.1, from coordinate 42,059,107 downwards.
TTCCAGGTCATGGGGTTTACAGGCAAGGCCAACATCCATTGCTCATTGGACATCTGGAGAAAAAGAATGGATAGCGTTTCGGGTCGGGACTCTTCTTCAGACGGGTTTTTCCAAAACTCATTTGAAGTTGTAATTGCATTCACTTGTATAGCTTCCTTGGGCAGCTCCTTGGGGTTACGAACTATCCTTCTGAGTGAAAACGCTGCCGCTGAGGTCCTTCTGAAATTTCCTCCCCCTCACCCCTAAAGCCTTGAGTTTGATAATAGTTCACCCTGGGAAAAGGACTGTGACTGGTCCGAGCCCCACATAATCTTGTACACCTCCATTAGCCCACCCCTCCGTCTCCTTTGCTCCAAAGAAAAATGTCCCAGCCCATCCAGCCTCTCCCTATAACTCAAGCCCACAGGTCCAGGTAATATCCTGGTGAATCTCTTTAGTTTAGAGACACAGTGCAGAAACACACCCTTCGGCCCACTGAGTCCGCACTGACCAGCGTTCCCCGCACACTAACACCATCCAACGCACACTAGGGCCAACTTTACATTTGCCCAGCCAATTAACCTACAACCCTGCACGTCTTTGGAGTGTGGGAGGAAACCGAAGATCTCGGAGAAAACCCACGCAGGTCACGGGGAGAACGTACAAACTCCTTACAGACAGCGACCGTAGTGGGGATCGAACCTGGGTCTGTGGTGGTGTGATCGCTGTAAGGCGGCAACTCTACCGCTGTGCCACAGTGACGCTCTCCTGCACCCTTTGCCAATGATTTGATTGCACTTTGGAAGGTGCAGTAATTCGGCAGGGGATTATAGACAATAGACAATAGGTGCAGGAGGAGGCCATTCAGCCCTTCGAGCCAGCACCGCCATTCAATGCGATCATGGCTGATCACTCTCAATCAGTACCCCATTCCTGCCTTCTCCCCATACCCCCTCACTCCGCTATCCTTAAGAGCTCTATCCAGCTCTCTCTTGAAAGCATCCAACGAACTGGCCTCCACTGCCTTCTGAGGCAGAGAATTCCACACCTTCACCACTCTCTGACCGTAAAAGTTCTTCCTCATCTCCGTTCTAAATGGCCTACCCCTTATTCTTAAACTGTGGCCCCTTGTTCTGGACTCCCCCAACATTGGGAACATGTTTCCTGCCTCTAATGTGTCCAATCCCCTAATTATCTTATATGTTTCAATAAGATCCCCCCTCATCCTTCTAAATTCCAGTGTATACAAGATTGCTTCCATCAGTTGTAGAAAGGACCCCTCTTTCAGTCCGTAAACAAAGTGGATAGTTTCCTGTCCTCCTGGGAGGAAGGGAAAAGAAAGCAATTTACCTGCATAGACTCCGACGGGCAAGATCCAAAAACATATCAGACTCTGAGTGTTGAGTATGGAATCCATTAGTGGACAAGCTGTTACCTTGTCAGCTCTTGCAGCCTAATCAAAAATTAATCATACCAATTTCTATCAATGTCAAACACGGATCTCAGATGTAAATTTATAATCAGTGAGCAGTTAACACAGAATTACTGTGGGGCCTTTGTAACCTCTATTAATCTTATCTCCTAATTATCTTTGTGAAGAATGCTACGGTTTAAATCCTGGAAGCTCTGACTAGGTGAAGTGCAGTGACTGTGAAACTTGATTAACATCACCCAGGCTCGGGATTCTCCACACAGTCGGCCCTCAATATCAAGGACCGTTCTATGCCACGGAAGGCTGTGGTGAGGCCTAGTCAATGGGTATTTTTAAGGTGGAGGTGGATAGATTCTTGATATGTAGACAATAGACAATAGACAATAGGTGCAGGAGGAGGCCATTCGGCCCTTCGAGCCAGCACCACCATTCAATGTGATCATGGCTGATCATTCTCAATCAGTACCCCGTTCCTGCCTTCTCCCCATACCCCCTGACTCCGCTATCCTTAAGAGCTCTATCTAGCTCTCTCTTGAATGCATTCAGAGAATTGGCCTCCACTGCCTTCTGAGGCAGAGAATTCCAACTCTCTGATTGAAAAAGTTTTTCCTCATCTCCGTTCTAAATGGCCTACCCCTTATTCTGTGGCCCCTTGTTCTGGACTCCCCCAACATTGGGAACATGTTTCCTGCCTCTAACGCGTCCAACCCCTTAATAATCTTATACGTTTCAGCAGCAGTAGCAGCAATCAGCAATCAGCAGTAGCAGTAGTAGCAGCTTGGGAAATATTGTGTAGGGATAGTAAGGAGTAAGACCTGTGTGATCTCCCGGACAAATTTCGATCGCCTAGCTTGGGGTCGGAGAGGAATTTCCCGGATTTTTTTTCTCCCAAATTGGCCAGGGTTTTTTATCCGGTTTTTCGCCTCTCCCAGGAGATCACTCAGTTCTTTGGGGTGGGCGGTTGGAGCGGGTGGAGCAGCGTCCGGCGGTAGGTTTAGTAACCGAGCACGGGGCTTTGTTTGGAGAGTATGACTGCCAGGGCAGTTTTTTGTTCTGGGTGTCGGATGTGAGGAATCTGGGAGTCTGATAGTCTTCCAGACATCCACATCTGCGCCAGGTGTGACGAGATGGGGCTCCTAAGGGACCGTATTAGGAACCTGGAGCGGCAGATTGATGACCTCCGTCTGGTCAGGGAGAGTGAGGAGGTTATAGATAGGAGTTACAGAGAGGTGGTCACTCCAAGACCACGGGAGGTAGACAAGTGGGTCACTGTTAGGGGGGGCAAGGAACAGAGGCAGGGACTAGGGAGTACCCCGGTGGCTGTACCCCTTGGAAATAAGTACTCCTGTTTAAGTACTGTTGGGGGGAACAGCCTACCTGGGGGCAGCGACGGTGCCCGGGCCTCTGGCAAGGAGTCCGGCCCTGTTGCTCAGAAGGGTAGGGAAAGGAAGAGGAGAGCGATAGTAATAGGGGACTCTATAGTGAGGGGGTCAGATAGGCGATTCTGTGGACGCAGTCGGGAGACCCGGATGGTGGTTTGCCTCCCTGGTGCCGGTGTCCGGGATGTGTCTGAGCGTGTCCAGGATATCCTGAAAGGGGAGGGAGAGGAGCCAGAGGTCGTGGTACATATAGGTACCAACAATATAGGTAGAATAAGGGAAGAGGTCCTGAAAGGAGAATTCAGGGGGCTAGGAAGAGAGTTAAAAAAAAGGACTTCCAAAGCAATAATCTCAGGCTTACTGCCTGTGCCACGCGATAGTGAGAATAGGAATGGAGTGAGGTGGAGGATAAATACGTGGCTGAGGAACTGGTGCAGGGAGCAGGGTTTCAAGTTTCTGGATCATTGGGACCTCTTCTGGGGGAAGTATGACCTGTACAAAAAGGATGGGTTGCATCTGAACCCGAGGGGAACCAATATCCTGGCGGGGAGATTTGCTAAGGTAATTGCGGAGACTTTAAACTAGTACGGTTGGGGGGAGGGACTCAAACACAGATAGCTAACAGGCAGTGTGTGAGGCAGGAGGCAGAAAAGGGAAACACTCAGACCCAATATGTAGGAGAGAAAGAAGGGAAAAGAAATAAACTGAGAATAAGAAAGGATGGGTCCCTTAAATGTGTATATTTTAATGCTAGGAGCATTGTAAGAAAGGTGGATGAGCTTAGAGCCTGGATTGACATCTGGAAGTATGATGTTGTGGCGATCAGTGAAACATGGTTGCAGGAGGGTTGCGATTGGCAATGAAATATTCCAGGATTTCATTGTTTCAGATGTGATAGAATCGGAGGGGCAAGAGGTGGGGGTGTTGCATTGCTTGTCAGGGAGGATATCACAGCAGTGCTTTGGCAGGACAGACTAGAAGGCTCGATTAGGGAGGCTGTTTGGGTGGAACTCAGAAATGAGAAAGGTTTAGCAACACTTATAGGGGTGTATTATAGACCGCCAAATAGGGAACGAGAATTGGAAGAGCAAATATGTAAGGAGATAGCAGATATTAGTAGTAAGCACAGAGTAGTGATTGTGGGTGATTTCAATTTTCCGTATATAGACTGGGAATCACATTCTGTTAAAGGGCTGGATGGTTTGGAGTTTGTAAAATGTGTGCAGGATAGTTTTTTGCAGCAATACGTAGAGGTACCTACCAGAGAAGGGGCAGTGTTGGACCTCCTGTTAGGAAATGAGATGGGTCAGGTGACGGAGATATGTGTTGAGGAGCACTTTGGGTCTAGTGATCACAATGCTATTAGTTTCAATATCATTATGGAGAAGATCAAATCTGGACCAAGGGTTGAGATTTTGGATTGGAGAAAGGCTAATTTTGAGGAGATGAGAAAGGATTTAAAAGGAGTGAAATGGAAATTTTTGTTTTATGAAAAGGATATAATAGAGAAATGGAGGATATTTAAAGGTGAAATTTTGAAAGTACAGAGTCTTTATGTCCCTGTTCGGTGGAAAGGAAAGAATAATAATTTGAAAGAGCCGTGGTTTTCCAGGGAAATTGGACACTTGGTTCGGAAAAAGAGGGAGATATACAATAAATATAAGCGGCAGGGAGTAAATGAGGTTCTTGAGGAATATAAAGAATGTAAAAGGAATCTTAAGAAGGAAATTAGAAAAGCGAAAAAAAGATATGAGGCTGCTTTGGCAAGTAATGTAAAAGTAAACCCCAAGGGGTTCTACAGATATGTCAATAGCAAAAGGATAGTGAGGGATAAAATTGGTCCATTAGAGAGTCAGAGTGGACAGCTATGTGCTGAGCCGGAAGAAATGGGGGAGATATTAAACAATTTCTTTTCTTCGGTATTCACCGAGGAGAAGGATATTGAATTATGTGAGGTAAGCGAAACAAGTAGAATCGTGATGGAAATTATGAGGATTAAAGAAGAGGAGGTACGGACACTTTTGAAAAATATAAAAGTGGATAAGTCTCCAGGTCCTGATAGGATATTCCCTAGGACATTGAGGGATGTTAGTGCAGAAATAGCAGGGGCTATGACGGAAATATTTCAAACGTCATTAGAAACGGGGATGGTGCCGGAAGATTGGCGCATTGCGCATGTTGTGTCTTTGTTTAAAAAAGGTTCTAAAAGTAAACCTAGCAATTATAGACCTATTAGTTTGACGTCTGTGGTGGGAAAATTAATGGAAAAGATACTTAGGGACAATATATATCATTATTTGGACAAACAAGGCCTGATTAGAAACAGTCAACATGGATTTGTGCCTGGAAGGTCATGTTTGACTAATCTTCTTGAATTTTTTGAAGAGGTTACCAGGGAAATTGATAAGGGCAAGGCTGTGGATGTTGTCTATATGGACTTCAGTAAGGCATTTGACAAGGTTCCACATGGAAGGTTGATTACGAAGGTTAAATCGTTGGGTATTAATAGTGAGGTTGCAAGATGGATTCAACAATGGCTGAATGGGAGATACCAGAGGGTAATGGTTGACAATTGTATGTCAGGTTGGAGGCCAGTGTCTAGTGGAGTGCCCCAGGGATCTGTGTTGGGTCCACTGTTGTTTGTCATTTACATTAATGATCTGGATGATGGTGTGGCAAATTGGATTAGTAAATATGCAGATGATACTAAGATAGGTGGAGTAGTTAATAATGAAGTAGAGTTTCAAAGTCTACAGAGAGACTTGGGCCTTTTGGAAGGGTGGGCTGAAAGATGGCAGATGGAGTTTAATGCTGATAAGTGTGAGGTGCTGCATTTTGGTAGGACAAATCAAAATAGGACGTACAGGGTAAATGGTAGGGAATTGAGGAATGCAGTGGAACAGAGGGATCTGGGAATAACTGTGCATTGTTCCCTGAAGGTGGAATCTCATGTGGATAGGGTGGTGAAGAAGGCGTTTGGTATGCTTGCCTTTATAAATCAGAGCATCGAGTATAGAAGTTGGGATGTAATGTTAAAATTGTACAGGGCATTGGTGAGGCCGAATCTGGAGTATGGTGTGCAGTTCTGGTCGCCAAATTATAGGAAGGATGTCGACAAAATGGAGAGGGTACAGAGGAGATTTACTAGAATGTTGCCTGGGTTTCAGCACTTAAGCTACAGAGAGAATTTGAGCAGGTTGGGTCTTTATTCTTTGGAGCGTAGAAGGTTGAGGGAGAACTTGATAGAGGTTTTTTAATTTTTGAGAGGGACGGACAGAGTTGACGTGGGTAGGCTTTTCCCTTTGAGAGTGGGGAAGATTCCAACAAGGGGACATAGCTTCAGAATTGAGGGACAAAAGTTTAGGGGTAACATGAGGGGTAACTTCTTTACTCAGAGGGTGGTGGCTTTATGGAATGGGCTTCCGGTGGAAGTGGTGGAGGCTGGCTCGATTTTATTATTTAAGAGTAAATTGGATAGGTATATGGATAAGAGGGGATTAGAGGGTTATGGTCTGAGTGCAGGTAGCTGAGACTAGGTCCGGGAGAATGGTCGGCGTGGACTGGTAGGGCCGAACGGGCCTGTTTCCGTGCTGTAGTTGTTATATGTTATATGGTTATATGGTTTCGATAAGATCCCCTCTCATCCTTCTAAATTCCAGTGTATACAAGCCTAGTCGCTCCAGTCTTTCAACATATGACAGTCCCGCCATTCCGGGAATTAACCTAGTAAACCTACGCTGCACGCCCTCAATAGCAAGAATATCCTTCCTCAAATTTGGAGACCAAAACTGCACACAGTACTCCAGGTGCGGTCTTACTAGGGCCCTGTACAGGTGGGAGAGTCCAGGACCAGAGGCCACAACCTCAGAATAAAAGGACGTACCTTTAGGAAGGAGATGAGGAGAAATTTGTTTAGTCGGATGGCGGTGAATCTGTGAAATTCTTTGCCACAGAGGGCTGTGGAGGCCAAGTCAGTGGATATTTTTAAGGCAGAGATTGATAGATTCTGGGGTTATGGGGAGAAGGCAGGAGAATGGAGTTGAGAGGGAAAGATAGATGCACCATGATTGAATGGCTGAGTAGACTTGATGGGCTGAATGGCCTCATTCTGTCATTATCACTAATGAACATGAACTTACAGCGGGTTTTGGTGACAGTGGATGGAGCTTTCCCGCTGAAATCAGACACCACCGTGTCTTTAAGGACCAGGCAGCTCGTTACACTGCGGCAGGCCATGGAAATTGGCCAGCATTTGCTTCAACTGAGACTTAGTGTCATCGAGTCATCCTGCACGGAACAGGCCCTTCGGCCCAGCTTACCCTTGCCCACCCTGGTAGCCCATCTACACTAACCACACCTGTCTGCCTTTGGCCTAACACTACATTCTGCCCTCTGTTTATTTTCTCTATTGCGCTACCTGAAGTTCTGATTTATGGTGTGATTTGACTGGATGCATGCATTGTATGTCACTGTATGTCAGTACCACGTGATAATAATAAATCAATATCAATACCTCTCCACAGATGCTGTCTGACCTGCTCAGAGTTTCCAGCATTTTCTGCTTTTATTATTAATTGTTAGTTTAGGACACCTTTAATTCAGTAAGCAGGTTGGATGCTTTATATACTCATGTTCATAAGCGATAGGAGCAAAATTAGGCTATTCAGCCCATCAATTCTACTCCATCATTTCATCGTGGCTGATCTATCTTTCTCTCTCAACCACATTCCCTTGCCTTCTCCCCATAACCCCTGACACCTGCACTAATCAAGAATCTATCAACTTCTGTCTTAAACAGATCCATTGGCTTGGCCTCCTCAATTGTCTGTGGCAATGAATTCCACAGATTCACCACCCTCTGACTAAAGAAATTCCTCCTCATCTCCTTCCTAAAGGCACGTCCTTTTATTCTGAGGCTGTGCCCTCTGGTCCTAGACTCTCCCACCTGTACAGGGCCCTAGTGAGACCGCACCTGGAGTACTACTCTCCCACTAGTAGAAACATCCTCTCCACATCCACTCCATCCAGGCCTTTATTCGAATTTAATTGGAAGGAGTTAAAGCAGTAAATGTGGGGAAAACCATTGAGATAAAAGTGTTTAATGAATCAAATGTAGGAACCATCACATCCTTATCCCAGAACAGCTGAAGGAACAAGAACTTCAGAGCTGCAAGCCCCGGACAGATGGCACTGAAGTGGAGAGTGGAGCAGCCTTCAAGCGCCTTTGATGTAAGTTCTTGTCAGATGTTTATCCCAGTCTATCACATCTATCGCACCCTTGCCAGGCACCATATCAGATGTTACACGTTAATTATCAAGCCCCCAAAGTCTAAACCTTTTAGAGCAACCAAACCACCTCAGAGGATGTGGTAGACCAGCTATTGACTGACTGAAGGCATGACCCTACACTAAAGAACATCAGTTAACGTTTCAGGAGCATTGCTGTAGTCACCATGCTAGGTCATAAATTCATAAGTTCTAGGAGCAGAATTAGGCCATTCGGCCCATCTAGTCTACTCCGCCACCCAATCATGGCTGGTCTATCTTTCCCTCTCAACCCCATTCTCCTGCCTTCTCCCTATAACCCCTGACTCCCATAGTAATTAACAATCTATCAATCTCCACCTTAAACATATCCATTGACTCGGCCTCCACGGCCGTCTGTGGCAATGAATTCCACAGATTCATCACCCTCTGACTAAAGAAATTCCTCCTCATCTCCTTTCCAAAGTTTTGTCCCTTTATTCTGAGGCTGTGCCCTCTGGTCCTAGACTCTCCCACTAGTGGAAACATCCTCTCCACATCCACTTCATCCAGGCCGCTCACTTTTTGGTAAGTTTCGATGAGGTCCCCCCCTCATCTAGAAGATCTGTAGGGTTCAGAGGGCTGGGCCAGTGATCCAGCGACTGGGGTTTGAATCCCACTTTATGGCAACTGGGGAATGTAAATGCAAGTAAGGGCTAGCGTTGTGAAGGACTTTGCCTTCAAGATGGTGGGAGAGAGAAGAGGAGTCGTGAACATGACCGGGCTGGGGACCCACCTCCCACGACCTCGGAGATGCCTGGTGCATGGGGTCAGAGTCGGGTGGTGGCCGTGGGAGAGGAGGGACATGTCCAGTCGATGTGTTCATGGAGTGGGCGTCGCTGGAGGCCCATCATAAGTCAGGCGAGCGGGCAGATCGGAGGAAACCAACGTCATCGCCAGGCCAGGCTGACCCTCACAATTCCGACCCAGTGCCACCGTATGGACAGCGGGCTTTTAGACTTTAGAGATATTGCGCGGAAACAGGACCTTCGGCCCACCGAGTCCATGCCGATGAACACAATCCTACACACTAGGCACAATTTGCAGGTTTTACCCAAGCCGATGAACCTACAAAGCTATATGTCTTTGGAATGTGGGAGGAAACTGGAACGCCCGGAGAAAACCCACGCAGGTCATGGGGAGAACGTACAAACTCTGTACAGACAGCACCCGTAGTCAGGATCAAACTGGAGTCTCTGGCGCTATGAGGCTGCGCCACCGCGCCACCGCCTTTAAGGCCAAGTTTAGGCCTACATTTTAATGAACTTTGAACATGGAGGGCGCAAGGCCCCGGACACTGTAGGCCCGGACACTGTAGGCCCAGATACTGTAGGCCCGGACACTGTAGGCCCGGACACTGTAGGCCCAGATACTGTAGGCCCGGACACTGTAGGCCCGGACACTGTAGGCTCAGATACTGTAGGCCCGGACACTGTAGGCCCGGACACTGTAGGCCCGGACACTGTAGGCCCAGATACTGTAGGCCCGGACACTGTAGGCCCGGACACTGTAGGCCCAGATACTGTAGGCCCGGACCGTGTAGGCCCAGGCTCTGCCTAACGGAGGTTGTGTAGCGAACCGCCTCCTGGCCCGGGCGGCCGCCGTTGATGGAGTGGGAGCACGTGGCCGCTGGCTGGGTGAGGTCACGTGGGGCACAGGGCGGTGGCGTCACCTTGTCCCTTATTTGGGAGTGAGGAAGTTGGCAACCTCTACATTCACCGTAAGCCTATTCCTTCATGTTTTAGACTCCCCTGGATAAAAGAGACTTTATATCTTTCTCATTCATGCACGGTCTGAACGTCTTTAAATGTTGTGAAACCTAACTCACCCACGTTCTCCGGCAGCTCATCCCATCTACCCATCACCCTCCGCCTGAAACCTTGCCCCTCAGATAACCTTTAAATCGTTCGAATTTCCCCTTGAAACTCGGCCTACTTGTTTGACACTCCCCTACCCCGTGAAAAAAAGACTGTGACGATCTTGCCTCGACCTGCCTCTCATAGTTTTATATCCCTCGGTAAGGTTTATACCCCTCAACCTCACTCAATACAAGGAAAGCAGTCTATCTAGTAGTCAATAAACAGCTTGTCCAATTCGCCAGTCTCTCCTGATGCCTCCACACCCTCCAGTCCAGACAACGTCCTTGTGAATCTTCTCGCCACTTTCTCCGTAGCTGGAACATCACATTGTGCACTCTTGTTCGTACTATCTGGATGAGAGGGGATCTTATCGAAACGTATAAGATTATTAAGGGGTTGGACACGTTAGAGGCAGGAAACATGTTCCCAATGTTGGGGGAGTCCAGAACAAGGGGCCACAGTTTAAGAATAAGGGGTAGGTCATTTAGAACGGAGATGAGGAAAAACTTTTTCACCCAGAGAGTTGTGAATCTGTGGAATCCTCTGCCTCAGAAGGCAGTGGAGGCCAATTCTCTGAATGCATTTAAGAGAGAGTTAGATAGAGCTCTTAAGGATAGCGGAGTCAGGGGGTATGGGGAGAAGGCAGGAACGGGGTACTGATTGAGAATGATCAGCCAAGATCACATTGAATGGCGGTGCTGGCTCGAAGGGCCGAATGGCCTCCTCCTGCACCTATTGTCTATTGTCTACATGATACACTCATTTATGATATGATTTGCCTGGCGAGCAAGCACAATAAAGATTGTTTTGACTATATCCTGGCACTTGTGGCTGCACTAAACCAATACCAGTCCCAATACGTCCTCTAGCTGAATGACGGTGGTCTGAATAACCACATTCCAGACCTAACTATAGACCTGGTATCATATAGAGACGTATAAAATTATAAAATTATAAAAGGACTGGACAAGCTAGATGCAGGAAAAACGTTCCCAATGTTGGGGGAGTCCAGAACCAGGGGCCACACAGTCTAAGAATAAAGGGAAGGCCATTTAAAACTGAGGTGAGAAAAAAAACTTTTTCACCCAGAGAGTTGTGAATTTGTGGAATTCTCTGCCACAGAGGGCAGTGGAGGCCAATTCACTGGATGAGTTTAAAAGAGAGTTAGATAGAGCTCTAGGGGCTAGTGGAATCAAGGGATATGGGGAGAAGGCAGGCACGGGTTACTGATTGTGGATGATCAGCAATGATCACAATGAATGGCGGTGCGTACAGGCTCGAAGGGCCAAATGGCCTCCTCCTGCACCTATTTTCCATGTTTTTGTATGTTTCTATGTTTCTATTATCTTGCCTCTCAAACACTTGCTGCAGTAAATGGGACGTATTGCGTTCACAAGGCAGTAGACTTCTGCCAATACACTTGTCATAGGCTTCTGTTATATTGAATCTGGTGATATTTCATCCTATCAGCTCCGACCGAATGACGGAGTATACTTGATGGGCCGAATGGCCTAATCCTGTTCCTATGCTTTCTGGTCTTATGCAAAGATGAGTACCATAAGGTGGCGTAGCGGTAGAGTTGCTACCTCACAGCGCCAGAGAGCCGGGTTCGATCCTGACCACCAGTGCTGTCCGTACAGAGTTTGTACCTTCTCCCCATGACCTGCGTGGGTTTTCTCTGGGTGCTCCGGTTACCTCCCAAACTCTAAAGGTTTATAGGTTAATTATAAGTCATAAGTAACAGGAGCAGAATTAGGCCATTCGGCCCATCAAGTCTACTCCGCCATGCAACCATGGCTGATCTCTCTCTCCCTCCTAACCCCATTCCTCCTGCCTTCTCCCCGTGAACCCTGACACCTGTAATTAACTTCGGTAAAGTTGTACATTGTCCCTAGTGGATCTCGGAGAAAACCCACGCAGGTCACGGGGAGAACGTACAAACTCTGTACAGACGGCGCCCGTAGTCAGGATGGAACCCGGGTCTCCGGCGCTGCATTCGCTGTAAGGCGGCAACTCTACCGCTGCGCCACCGTGCTGCCCGATGTACAGGAGGACCCCAGGCAAGAGGCAGCAAAGTCTCGCCTCTCATTTCAGGAAACATACAGTTTCAGTACCCTCCACCCAGATGATTTATGATGTTAAACTGGAGACCTTTCCCTTAAATACCCTCCCCCGTTAAAACATAATTAATCACCAGTCATAACTCTAATTGAAAGAAATGTTAAAAAGCAAAGTCTTACTTTGAATGCGTACCCGACAGCTCCTGGAAAAATCTGCAGACTGGTGCAGCCGAACATATTGAGGCGAGCGAGCTAATATATTGCATCAAAGCTCCAGCCATTAGCTGGTGGCAGAGTTCGCACAATCTCTTGACCCAGTTGTCCACCTCATTAGCAGCGTTTGGCACATAGAGCTACACCAAGGCAGTGGTTATGTTACTGGATTAATTACCCACATGTCGGCATGATGAGTACAGGTTCAAATCCACGCATTTCGGCAGGGGAATGTAAATACAGCTAATTAAAATAAATCTGGCATTATCAGTAATGGTTAATAACCACCTGGATCCACATCAGCGGTAGTATAATTGAGTGGTAACTGGCCTCTCAAATGGCCGAGCAAGCTGCCGGATTGTGGAGTCAGTGCGCCGAGCTGACCGCCACGGTTCACAGTGGTGGGTCGCTGGTTTGTCTAGGGGGGCTGGGGAGGGGGGATGGGGAGGGGGGATGGGGAGGGGGGATGGGGAGGGGGGATGGGGAGGGGGGATGGGGAGGGGGGATGGGGAGGGGGGATGGGGAGGGGGGATGGGGAGGGGGGATGGGGAGGGGGGATGGGGAGGGGGGATGGGGAGGGGGGATGGGGAGGGGGGATGGGGAGGGGGGATGGGGAGGGGGGATGGGGAGGGGGGTTGCTGGAGCAGAGTTGGTTGCCAGCAGAGCCGACCCACACTGCGTAAACGCATTGCCCTCTAACGAGCTAACGAGCCACAACAGGGTGGGCCATCAGCGAAGGCAGCCTCGCCAACGGTTGGTCTGTCTTTTCATCTTTTTAAAAGTTTGTGTTAATGTTCTCTGGTTTGTTTTATGTGAGGGGGGGGGGGGGTTGGGGGGTCGGGGGTCGGGGGAAACTTTCTTTCAGTCTCTGACCTTGCCGGAGATGCGATTGTTTACCGGATCGTATCTCCGGTCGCCCTGCGGCCTAACATCGTGGAGCTGGCGGCCTTGCTTGGGACTGACTTCGAGCCCCACCGCAGGGCCTTGGACTTACCATCGGAGCCTGCGATCCCTTGCCCGGGATCGACGCTCCAACCGCAGCCTGCGGATGTCAACATCGAGGAGCCCGCAGTCTCGGGTTGAGACCGATGTTGGGAAGCTCCAAAGTCGCAGAAGGTTCGACTCGCCCCGGCCCGGGATAGATCGCCTGGCGCGGGGAGCTGAGATCCCCCCCAATGTGGGAGCTTGATCGCCCCGACTCTGAGGGCCCGACTACGGGAGCCAAGATCGTCCCGTCAACGGAAGGCTCGAGGCCCCCGACCGCGGGAGAACAAAGATGGGAAGAGATTGAACTTTCTTTCACCTTCCATCACAGTGAGGAAAGTGGAGGAGTCACTGTGGGGGATGTTCATGTTAAAATGTATTGTGTGTGTTCTGTTGCTTTTTATTGGTGTGACTGTACGGCAAATCAAATTCCTCGTATGTTGCAAAACACACTTGGCTAATAAAGTGTGATTATGATGATGAAATGATCGAGAAACAAAGTTGCTGGAGGAACTCTGTGGGTCAGGCAGCAGCTGTGGAAAGGAAAAGGCAGCAGCTGTGGAAAGGAAAAGACAGCCAATGTTTGGGGTCAGAGTGGTGAAGGGTACACGGATGCTGCTCGACCTGGGTTCTGAGCTCCGCCAACACTTGCCTTTTGTTGCATCTCCAGGCTATAAATGATGATTATTTTAGTTTATTGTCCCGTGTACCGAGGTACAGTGAAAAGCTTTTGTTGCGTGCTGACCAGTCAGTGGAAAGACATTGCAGGATTACTATCGAGCCGTCCACAGTGTACAGATACATGATAAAGGGAGTATACTATCAGCCTACAAACTGAGGCAGGATTGTTTAACACAGAGCCACAGTTTATGGCCGGTATATTTGTTCAGGGTTGATACTGCCCCAGCATCATTTCCCCATGAGAGGATTTGTAACCCGGGCTACACATTAGTAAAGGCTCAGGACGTCTGAATCAATCAATGGCGAACACTACACAGGCCTGCGTAAACCCAGACGCTTGCTCATTGACTCACTGCATGAGAAATTAGTTTCATTTCACCCACTACATCAATTTCAGGCAGCTACAAATGCAGCCAACATCACGTGGGGAACAAGGTTCAAAATCAACACCTTTTTATCACTTATATATTCACCAGGTTAATTCCCGGAATGGCGGGACTGTCGTATGTTAAAAGACTGGAGCGACTAGGCTTGTACACGCTGGAATTTAGAAGGATGAGAGGGGACCTTATTGAAACATTATTAAGGGATTGGACACGTTAGAGGCAGGAAACATGTTCCCAATGTTGGTGGAGTCCAGAACCAGGGGCCACAGTTTAAGAATAAGGGGTAGGCCATTTAGAACGGAGATGAGGAAAAACTTTTTCAGTCAGAGAGTTGTGAATCTGTGGAATTCTCTGCCTCAGAAGGCAGTGGAGGCCAATTCTCTGAATGCATTCAAGAGAGAGCTAGATAGAGCTCTTAAAGATAGCGGAGTCAGGGGGTATGGGGAGAAGGCAGGAACGGGGTACTGATTGTGGTACTGCATGTCTATTGTCTATTGTCTATTGACTCGAAACATCATCTGTTCATTCCCTGCACAGATGCTGTCTGACCTGCTGAGTCTCTACTTTAGACTTTGGATCCTGACTTTAGAAATGCAGTGTGGAAACAGGCCCTTCGGCCCACCGGGCCCATGCCGACCGGTGATCGGCCCATGGTCCAGCGTAAAGTCTGTAACTTTATGATTCTATGATTTTAGAAACATAGAAAATAGGTGCGGGAGTAGGCCATTCGGCCCTTCGAGTCAGCACCGCCATTCAATACAATCATGGCTGATCATCCAGAATCAGTCCCCTGCTCCTGCTTTCTCCCCGTATCCCTTGACTCTGTTACCCCTCAGAGCTATATTTTCCAGGGATGAGAGAGCCTGGTAAAGTGGCCGCAAGAAAAGTGCGGCACGGTGGCGCAGCGGTAGAGTTGCCGCCTTACAGCGAATGCAGCGCCGGAGACTCAGGTTCGATCCTGACTGCGGGCGCCGTCTGTACGGAGTTTGTACGTTCTCCCCGTGACCTGCGTGGGTTTTCTCCGAGATCTTCGGTTTCCTCCCACACTCCAAAGACGTACAGGTTTGATTTTTTTGGATTTTTTTAGATTTAGAGATACAGCGCGGAAACAGGCCCTTCAGCCCTCCGGGTCCGTGCCGCCCAGCGATCCACGCACATTAACACTATCCTGCACACACTAGGGACAATTTTTACATTTACCAAGCCAATGAACCCACATACCTGTACGTCTTTGGAGTGTGGGAGTGTGTGAGGCAGTAACTCTACCGCTGCACCACCGTGCCACCCTTGTAGGTTAATTGCCTCGGCATAAATGTAGAGATTGTCCCTAGTGGGTGTGGGATATTGTTAGTGTGCGGGGATCGCTGGTCGGCGCGGATCCGGTGGGATGAAAGGGCCTGTTTCCGCGCTGTGTCTCTAAACTGTAACCAAGGTTAAGCGCAATGTTGCAGTGACAGCCGACTGGACGGCCGTGTGGCATTCACTCCACGCACCCAGCGTCGCTGTTGTCCGTGAGCCGGCCCCTGGGGTCTGTGTTCCGGCCACTGCTTTGCCAGCCCAGCGATGCTGAGTGGTCAGTGTAATCCCCGCTGGGGGTTTGGGTCCGCTCCAGGTATTGGATGTTGCGGGCTGGGCTTTGATGTGGCCGTTGGACACGTGCGCGAGCCTGGCATTCCATCCTTTCATCTGCCCCAAGGAGAGGCCGCAAAAACAGACGCGGCTTGCTGAGGGATTTGGACACTGACATGGAAATTTAGAGGAGCAAAGGGAGCAGTGTGGGAAAGTGAGAGGCCAGCCAGCCAGCCAGCCGTCTGCTCCACTCTGCTACATGAAAGTCTCCTCACTAAAGCATAGCTGAGATGCCTGCGTGCCTGCGTGCGTTTGATGGTGTGCCAGGCCTGGCCGGTGTCTGGCATGTGTGCGGGTGGGGTAGGGTTTCCGTGAGGGCGATGGGAGAGTGGTGGGGGTGGGAGGGAGGGAGAGGGAGGAGTGGATTAAACCACATCCAGTCTCCAACCCGATCTCACGGCAACAGCAGCTGCTGTGACCTGGCAATCTGGAGCAGGCCGCCAACTGCAGCAGATTAATCAGTGGGCACAGCCTGCCTGGTGCTGAAGCCTCAGGCTGTTTGTTGATCGTTCCCCAGCCCACATGCCCGGTCCTGTCAATGCTCCGGCCTCCCCTCCTGCCCACAGCTTCACACTAAACCTCCCGCTGCCCCGTCACCTCCAACTCTCTGCCAGAGTGGAACTCTCTGCCACAGAGGGCAGTGGAGGCCAAATCACTGGATGGGTTTAAGAGAGAGTTAGATAGAGCTCTGGGGGCTAATGGAATCAAGGGATATGGGGAGAAGGCAGGCACGGGTTACTGATTGTGGACGATCAGCCATGATCACATTGAATGGCGGTGCGTACAGGCTCGAAGGGCCGAATGGCCTCCTCCTGCACCTATTTTCTATGTTTCTATGTTTCCAACTCAGCAGTCTCCCCCGTTTGTGGTCTCAGCCACATTTTGCATTCAAAGCACGGACCATAGAACAGTACAGCACGGGAAGAGGCCCTTCGACCCACAATGTCTGTGCTGAACGAACGTGACGCCAAATGGAACTAGTTTCCGCTGCGTGTGTGGGACCCCCCCCATACCCCTGCATTCCCCACATATCCATTATAGTTTAGGTTTAGTTTAGAGATACAGCGTGGAAACAGGCCCTTGGGCCCACCGAGCCTGTGCTGACCAGCGATCCCCGCACACTAGTGCTACTCTGGGGTGGGGGCTGCTTTACATCCTTGTCCTCCACCCTGGGTAGCTCTACGGAACCGGCAACATTCACAGCATAGCGTTAACTTCGGCACTCTGAAGCACCAATGGCCATTCTGCTTGTTGTAGTTGACATACGAAAGAAGAAGTGCTATCCTCCACACTCGGGGCAATTTACCATTTGTACCGAAGTCAATTAACCTACAAACCTGCTCATCTGTGGAGTATGGGGTGAAACCGGAGCACCCGGAGAAAACCCACGCAGGTCACGTGGAGAAAATACAAACTCCGTACAGACAGCGCCCGTAGTCAGGATCGAACCCGACCCGGGTCTCTGGCGCTGTAAGGCAGCAACTCTACTGCTGTGCCACCGTTAAGCTGGAAATTCAGAGAGTGTAAGGTATTCAGTACTGTGTGGTGGTGTGGTGCTGTTCCAAGCATTCTGAAGAAGGGTCTCGACCCGAAATGTCTCCCATTCCTTCTCTCCAGTGATGCTGCCTGTCCCGCTGAGTTACTCCAGCACCAGTATCTGCAGTTCCTTCCCACACAGAAGCGTTGGACTCCCTGGTGAGATTATCCCGTGTAAACATTCAAGGGCACAAACTACCCACAGCATCCAGCCTAAATGCAAACAATCGGCCCGGTCCTTACATCAATCTCCAGCTGGAACAGTCCCTGCACCAACCTCTGGTTTAACATACGGCTGCTCTTTTACACGTTAACCAGGTGACAGACAAACAAACTCTGCACTTGGTCCGCGCTGAATTCATCATCTGGTCTCTTGCTTGACCTTTGGTCTTTTCATCAAAAATAAATTCTGCTTCTTGTGCAAAAACACGGTTTTGTTTTCTCTCCAGAAGTCTCACTGCGGATCGCTAAGAAACACACAGGGCAGGGTGTCTACGAGAGAGAGAGGTTGGGATAGATTGGGTGAGGTCACATGCATTTGTTCCTGGACTCCCGATTGTGTGACAACACTCTACGACCTTGCGGGGAGAGCCACAGCCTCACTGCTCCAACAGGCCTCACTGACCAACAGGCCTCACTGACCAACAGGCCTCACTGACCAACAGGCCTCACTGACCAACAGGCCTCACTGCTCCAACAGATCTCACTACTCCAACAGGCCTCACTGCTCCAACAGGCCTCACTACTCCAACAGGCCTCACTACTACAACAGGCCTCACTGACCAACAGGTCAAGTGTGGCTGCGCCTAACGGCTGCGGCTCTCTGGCAGTCTGTTTGTCTTTTTTCCTTTTTTTTTGTTTGTGCGTCGGTGATGGGATGGTTTTTGTTTTTGTTTTTGGCTGTGTATGTGTGGTGGGGGGTGGTGGGGTGGGGTGGGGTGGGGGACACCTTTCTTTTATTAGGTCTCTTCCCCGGGGCGCGGCTCGGCCGCGGGGCCTTCAATCGCCCGCGGGGCCTTCCATCGCTGGCGCGGCTTGGCCGCTGGACTTAACATCGCCGGCGCGGCTCAGCCGCTGGACTTAACATCGCCGGCGCGGCTCGCCCGCGGGACCTAACAGTGCCCGGTACGGCCGCGGGACGATTCAGCGCTCGGTGCGGCTCGGCCGCTGGACTTAACATCGCCCGGTGCGGCTCGGCCGCGGAATGGTTTAGCGACCGGTGCGGCCGCGGGGCCTTCCATCGCTCGGAGCGGCTCGGCCGCGGGACGGTTCAGCGCTCGGTGCGGCTCAGCCGCGGGGCCTTCCATCGCACGCGGGGCCTTCCATCGTCCAGCGCGGCTCGGCCGCTGGACTTAACATCGCCGGCGCGGCTCGGCTGCGGGACTTAGCAGCGCCCGGTGCGGCTCGGCTGCGGGGCCTTCCATCGCCCGGCTCGGCTCGGCCGCTGGACTTAACATCGCCGGCGCGGCTCGGCCGCGGGACGTTTCAGTGCCCGGTGCGGCTCGGCCGCGGGGCCTTCCATCCCCTTGCGGGGGCTGTGCGTGCCGGTCGCCTCGGTAGGGGTCGAGCTGCCTGTCCGTGAGCGCGGGGGGAAGAGAGTGGAAGTTTTGTTGCCTCCATCACAGTGAGGGGGTGTTTGGAGTCACTGTGATGGATGTTTGTGTTGGGGTCGTGTGTCCTGTGTTCTTTTCTTTTTTGTTGTGTTCTGTACCGAATGACAATAAAGTTGTGTACTGTACTGACCAACAGGCCTCACTGCTCCAACAGGCCTCACTGACCAACAGGCCTCACTGCTCCAACAGGTCTCACTGCTCCAACAGGCCTCACTGACCAACAGGCCTCACTACTCCAACAGGCCTCACTGACCAACAGGCCTCACTGACCAACAGGCCTCACTGCTCCAACAGATCTCACTGCTCCAACAGGCCTCACTGACCAACAGGTCTCACTGCTCCAACAGACCTCACTGCTCCAACAGGCCTCACTGCTCCAACAGGCCTCACTGCTCCAACAGGCCTAACTAACCAACAGGCCTCACTGCTCCAACAGGCCTCACTGCTCCAACAGGCCTCACTGACCAACAGGCCTCGCTGCTCCAACAGGCCTCACTGACCAACAGGCCTCACAGCATATCTTTCATTCATTGTTCTTTATTTCTCTACATCATCGTCTGTATCTCTCGTTTCCCTTTTCACCCGACTAGTCTGAAGAAGTCTCGACCCGAAACGCCACCCATTCCTTCTCTCCAGAGATGTGCCTGTCAATAGACAATACGTGCAGGAGGAGGCCATTCGGCCCTTCGAGCCAGCACCGCCATTCAATGTGATCATGGCTGATCATTCTCAATCAGTACCCCATTCCTGCCTTCTCCCCATACCCCCTGACTCCGCTATCCTTAAAAACTGTATCCAGCTCTCTCTTGAATGCATTCAGAGAATTGACCTCCACTGCCCTCTGAGGCAGAAAATTCCACAGATTCACAACTCTCTGACTGAAAAAGTTTTTCCTCATCTCAGTTCTAAATGGCCTACCCCTTATTCTTAAACTGTGGCCCCTTGTTCTGGACTCCCCCAACATTGGGAACATGTTTCCTGCCTCTAACGTGTCCAACCCCTTAATAATCTTATACGTTTCGATAAGATCCCCTCTCATCCTTCTAAATTCCAGTGTATACAAGCCTAGTCGCTCCAGTCTTTCAACATATGACAGTCCCGCCATTCTGGGAATTAACCTAGTAAACCTACGCTGCACGCCCTCAATAGCAAGAATATCCTTCCTCAAATTTGGAGACCAAAACTGCACACAGTACTCCAGGTGCGGTCTCACTAGGGCCCTGTACAACTGCAGAAGGACCTCTTTGCTCCTATACTTAACTCCTCTTGTTATGAAGGCCAACATTCCATTGGCTTTCTTCACTGCCTGCTGTACCTGCATGCTTCCTTTCAGTGACTGATGCACTAGGACACCCAGATCTCGTTGTACGTCCCCTGTTCCTAACTTGACACCATTCAGATAATAATCTGCCTTCCTATTCTTACTACCAAAGTGGATAACCTCACACTTATCCACATTAAACTGCATCTGCCATGCATCCGCCCACTCACACAACCTGTCCAAGTCACCCTGCAACCTCATAGCATCTTCCTCACAGTTCACACTACCACCCAGCTTTGTATCATCTGCAAATTTGCTTATGGTACTTTTAATCCCTTCATCCAAGTCATTAATGTATATTGTAAATAGCTGCGGTCCCAGCACCAAGCCTAGCGGTACCCCACTGGTCACTGCCTGCCATTCTGAAAGGGACCCATTTATCCCCACTCTTTGCTTTCTGTCTGTCAACCAATTTTCTATCCATGTCAGTACCCTACCCCCAATACCATGTGCTCTAATTTTGCCCACTAATCTCCTATGTGGAACCTTATCAAAGGCTTTCTGAAAGTCAAGGTACACCACATCCACCGGCTCTCCCCTGTCAATTTCGTAAATCCCCTCCCCTTCGTAAATCCATGCTGACTCGGAACAATCCTGTTACTACTATCCAAATGCTCAGCAATTTCGTCTTTTATAATTGACTCCAGCATCTTCCTCACCACTGATGTCAGACTAACTGGTCTATAATTACCCGTTTTCTCTCTCCCTCCTTTCTTAAAAAGTGTGACAACATTAGCTACCCTCCAATCCACAGGAACTGATCCTGAATCTATAGAACATTGGAAAATGATCACCAATGCGTCCACAATTTCTAGCGCCACCTCCTTAAGTACTCTGGGATGCAGACCATCAGGCCCTGGGGATTTATCAGCCTTCAGTCCCATCAGTCTTCCCAACACCATTTCCTGCCTAATGTGGATTTCCTTCAGTTCCTCCGTCACGCTAGGATATCTGGCCACTAGAACATCTGGGAGATTGCTTGTGTCTTCCTTAGTGAAGACAGATCCAAAGTACCGGTTCAACTCGTCTGCCATTTCCTTGTTTCCCATAATAAATTCCCCCGCTTCTGTCTTCAAGGGACCCACATTTGCCTTGACTATTTTTTCCCTCTTCACGTACCTAAAAAAGCTTTTACTATCCTCCTTTATATTATTGGCTAGTTTACCCTCGTACCTCATCTTTTCTCCCCGTATTGCCTTTTTAGTTATCTTCTGTTGCTCTAAAAGAGTCCTAATCCTCTGGCTTCCCACTCTTCTTTGCTTTGTTGTACTTCTGCTCTTTTATTTTTATGCTGTCCTTGACTTCCTTTGTCAGCCACGGGTGCCTCTTACTCCCTTTGGAATCTTTCCTCCTCTTTGGGATAAGAGCTGTCCCGCTGAGTTACTCCAGCTCTTTGTGTCTATTATCAGAGGAGAGGGAAACTGGAGGTGAGTTGGGCTGGTATGTGAATAGGAAAGGTTTGGATGCTAGAGTAGGTTTAGAGGGAAATGGGCCAAACGCAGGCAAATGGGACGAGTTTAGATGGGGCATCATGGCTGGTGTGGACACGTTGGGCTGAAGGGCCTGTTTACGTACAGAGTGCCTCTATGGTTGGAAGTGGAACTCGGAGGCTGGAACCGAGACATACCTGGATGTCCCACACTGGTGCCTTCCACCGCAGTGGGTGAGGAGGGACCTGCGATCTCCACGGAGGTCCAACGACCATCGCTGTTGAGAGTTAAGGCCATCAATGCTCTCACTTCAGTCCACTCCACGTTCATGTTCATTGTCACAGCACGGATACAGTGAGGTGCATTGAATAACAGGGCAAGCACAATGGTGGAGCTGGTCGAGCCACTCCCTCAGTGCCAGTGACCCTGGTTCGATCCTGACCTCAGGTGCTGTCTGTGTGGAGTTTGCCCGTTCTCCCTGTGACCGCGTGGGTTTCTTCCCACGTTCCAAAGACGTGCGGGTTTGTAAGTTAATTGGCCTCTGTAAAATCGTCTCTAGTGTGTGTGTGCAGGATAGTATTAATGTGCGGGGATTGCTGGTCGCTGCAGAGCTGATGGGCCGAAGGTCCTGTTTCTACTGCTGAATCTCTAAACTAAGACTAAACTAAATTAGGAAAATGGCAAGTGGATGGCAAGGCAAGGCAAGGCAAGGCAAGGTCTGTGCTGGTTGGGCCCACTAGCGAGACACTCTCCAGGGCAGGTGAGCAACGCAGGCAAAGCAGTCAATGACGATCTCTGAGAAACATTGCAAGAATCCAATGAAATTTATGGGGCCAATAGACAACAGGTGCAGGAGGAGGCCATTCAGCCCTTCGAGCCAACACCGCCATTCAATGTGATCATGGCTGATCATTCTCAATCAGTACCCCGTTCCTGCCTTCTCCCCGTACCCACTGACTCCACTATCCTTAAGAGTTCTATCTAGCTCTCTCTTGAATGCATTGGGAGCCCAGGCAAAGAGAGAAAACCATTTGTTAAATCGATGTAACTATTTGGATCCCGGTTCAGAATGATGACCCAACATCTCTTAGGTAAAAATCTTGCAGTTTTATTTAGATATAAAGGCTGCTAAATATATAATATCACAATAATTTTATGGAAACAAAAGAACTCTATCCGCTAATTTCCGTTCAACAGAGAGGAAAATAAGAGAGAAAGAACAAAGAAAAAACCTTCAGCATTTATAATGCTCAACTTTAAACAACGAACTGGGCAAGTGACCGTTTTACTGTGTGCGCGCGTACATACTTGCCTTTATACACAGTGCAAAAACAACAATGAAAAAAACCCACCATCACATGAATAAATAAGCGTTAATGAGCGTGAAGGTGTGCTTTTATTGTAGAGTTTAGCAAAGAGTTTGTGAGGTAAATGGAGACAACTCACATGCTGCAGACTTGAGCAGAGAAACAAAAATGCTGGAGGAACTCAGCGGGCCAGGCAGAGCCTGAGGGGGGAATGGCCCTCAGTGGGCCAGGCAGCGTCTGAGGAGGGAATGGCCCTCAGTGGGCCAGGCAGCATCTGAGGAGGGAATGGCCTTCAGTGGGCCAGGCAGCGTCTGAGGAGGGAATGGCCCTCAGTGGGCCAGGCAGCGCCTGAGGGGGGAATGGCCCTCAGTGGGCCAGGCAGCGCCTGAGGGGGGAATGGCCCTCAGTGGGCCAGGCAGCGCCTGAGGGGGGAATGGCCTTCAGTGGGCCAGGCAGCGCCTGAGGGGGGAATGGCCCTCAGTGGGCCAGGCAGCGCCTGAGGGGGGAATGGCCTTCAGTGGGCCAGGCAGCGTCTGAGGAGGGAATGGACCGCCAGGTAGAGAAGTTGATCTTTCTCAGGGGTCTCTCTCAAACCAAGGATTGCCCAAGTTAACTTTGTTCTTTTAAAAGAAGTTACCCGTCACTAGCAACGGACAATCCAATGGAGGAACTCAGCGGGTAGAGCAGCATTTGACGGGGGTTTATGTGGAGTGGGGATGGCCAACTATCTCACCCCCAAATACGGGACAAGGTGACGTCACCGCCCTGCGCCCCACGTGACCTCACCCAGCCAGCGGCCAAGTGCTCCCACTTCACCAATGGCGGCCGCGCGGGCCGGAAGGCGGGTTGCTACGCAACCTCCGTTAGGCAGCGCCCGGGCCCACGGGCCTAGACTGTCCGGAATTAAAATGTCGGAAACCTAGAGTGTCGGGACCTAAACTGTCGGGGCCTACAGTGTCTGGGCCTACAGTGTCGGGGCCTACAGCGTCGGGGCCTACAGTGTCGGGGCCTACAGTGTCGGGGGCTACAGTGTCGGGGCCTAAACTGTCGGGGCCTACAGTGTCAGGGCCTACAGTATCGGGGCCTACAGTGTCGGGGCCTACAGTGTCGGTACCTAAACTGACGGGGCCTACAGTGTCGGGGCCTACAGTGTCGGGGCCTACAGTGTCTGGGCCTACAGCGTCCGGGCCTACAGTGTCGGGGCCTATAGTGTCTGGGCCTACAGTGTCGGGGTCTAAACTGTCGGGGCCTACAGTATCGGGGCCTACAGTGTCTGAGCCTACAGCGTCCGGGCCTACAGCATCCGGGCCTACAGCATCCGGGCCTACAGTGTCGGGGCTTACATCGTCTGGGCCTACAGTGTCGCGGCCTACAGCGCCCCCCCCCCCGGGCCTAATACGGGATAAGGGCGGTCCCGTACGGGACAAACCAATTTAGCCCTAAATATGGGATGTCCCAGCTAATACGGGATAGTTGGCAACCCTAGTGTGGAGGGGGAATGGGGGGGGGGGGGGGGGATGGGGGTGGTGGAGGAAGAAGGAATAATCGACATTTCAGGTTGTAAACCCTGCATTAGCACTGAGAGTGGAGATGGGAGGGGGTGGGAGAGGGAGAGGGGAAGGGAGAGGGGGAGGGAGAGGGGAAGGGAGAGGGAGAGGGGGAGGGAGAGGGGGAGGGGGAGGGGGAAGGGGAGGGGGAGGGAGAGGGAGAGGGAGAGGGGGAGGGGGAGGGGGAGGGAGAGGGGGAGGGGGAGGGAGAGGGGGAGGGGGAGGGGGAGGGAGAGGGGGAGGGGGAGGGGGAAGGGGAGGGGGAAGGGGAGGGGAGGGGAGGCAGGAGCCAGCGGTGACCGGTGGGAAGAGGAGGGGAGAAGGATGGGGGGTGGGGGGAGGGTGAGTGTGGAGAACATCTAATGGCATTCAATGCTCGTGCCGTTGAATTGCAGAGCACCCTCACATATAAAGAAGTACTTTCATCACAGGACCATGGCACGACTGGAGAATAATCCCCTGGAGTCTGACAGAAGTGTCTTCCCATGCACCTTGGTCGGGGGGATGGTGGGTCAATGTGTTGTCGGGTTGCCTTTCAACGTTACTCTGACCACAGGGAGCTCAGGTTCTGAAAGGCATTTGCCGAAAGCAGATTCTACGAATGAAGGGGAATCACGAAGTCTCTCCCTGACCTGAAATTGGTCTTAACGTTCTTGCCAATGCTCTCTTCCCACTTTGTACACCCTGGGTCTTTGCATCTTCTCGGTTTCCTGCAATGCTGCTCAGAATCTGTCTCCCCTTCCCCCTGGGGCAGAATCTGTCTCCCCTTCCCCCTGGGGCAGGCTCGCTGGGGCATTTCTTGCCCTCTGTCCTCTGTGTAGGAAGGGACTGCAGATGTTCGTTTACACTGAAGATACAGACACAAAAAGCTGGGGTAACTCAGCAGGTCAGGCGGCATCCCTGGAAACAGGATTAGGGGGCGTTTCGGGTTGAGACCCTTCCTCAGACGTCCTTTGTTCACCAGGTCCAGGGGAGCAGGACGTTCCACCCTGGACTATAAAACCATGTCCTGCACGCACCCCATTGCTGGCTCCTAGCTCCATGCAACACAGCTCGGTTTTCCTGGCACCTCTCATGGTAACTTAGTTCAAGCTTGGTTAGTTAGTTGAACTTAGTTCAAGCTTGGTCACTAATGGCCGTGGTCTGAAGTTCAGTCAACACCTTTGCATGGTTGACTCCTTGGCAACTGGTCATGTAATTCATCCACAGTCGGAAATGTAAGAAGATGATCTCAGTTAGTCATTCTGCTCAAAGTTGGCTTTTGTCCCAGAGGAGGAACATTGTCCAAGAAAGCGTTTTGATTGTTACAGGCACCAGGACTGCCAGGATTGGAGAAGCAGCGGTCCCCAATGACAACATCGTCCATCTGTCTCTGGAGGCCGAATTATGGACCATTTAACCAGCAGTCACTTCACGGAGGAAGCAATCTTGGATGATATCATTCCAAGCCAACAATACCTCTTCAAAAATATACGTCCAAACCTCAGGTATTTACAGTACTGGCTCATAAGGGAGCAGGGACCGAGTGGGATGAGGTTGATTCCTGGCAGGAATTGAACAATGAACAAAAAAGCTACCATTCCCAATCTTGCCCCAGAAACTGGACAGTTGCCTGGGTTTCCAGAAGCACAGAGGCAAGGAGGAGCAGTGTGGAGGTCAGTCTGCCGTGTTCCCAACCCTAGTGTCTTGAACAACGTTCATCCTGGAGTCACTCAGACATGCGCTGGACCTGGTTCTGACAGTGCCTTTATGCGGTGGTTAATCTGGCTTCTGGAACGCTGGAATGTTAACCCAGACACAGGAGTCCAAATCCCACTAGAACAGTTAAATTCATTAATTAAATAAATCTGGAACAAAAAGCCACATAGAAGCTACTGGATTGTCATCAAACCAAATATCTGGTTCAATAATGGTTTTCAATGAAGGGAATGTGATGCAGGCTTGCCTCCTGTTGCAGCTTGCCTGGCCCTTCACTGTCTCATCAAATACAAACATCACACCTTCGCATAATCCTTTAATTGGATCTTAATTGGACTTTTAATTGGATCTTAATTGGGTGGTTTCAAACACAAGCAGATAAGATCAGCATAATCCTTTCATGGAATCTTCATTGGAGAGACATTGGAGAGTTTGATGATGGACCTTCTCAGGTAAAGGGCCCTTCCATCAGCCGGGCTTGGTTTCTATTTTGCGTTTGATAGTTGTCACTGGCCAATGCCATTGGCCAATGCCATTAGCCGAGGGGCCACTGATGCCTGAAGTACAGTTTGGACACTTGGAGAAGACGTGAGCTTGGGGAATGGGGTGACAGGTGGGGGTTACTGCTGAGAACTTCTGTGACAAAGCCTTGAAGAACTGTGGATGTCAACAGCGAGACAACTTCAATGTAAATCATTCTGAGCGGGAGGAAGGGGCTAGGTTCTCCATTGTGTAGCACCGGAGAAACAATAACGGCCAGACAAGGCCAGATGCACAGTTCACTAAAGGTAGTGAGGTGGGTTAACATAAACCTCGTCAATAAGCAGCCAAGAGCCACAAGACGCTGCAGCCACAGGCATCTGGAGCCCACAACAAACCGTTATGCACAAACTCTGCGGGTGGAGCAGCATCTGTGGAGGCAAGAGGGATGGTCGATACTTCAGGTCAAGAACCCTGCATCAGGATTGAGGCAGTAGAGGGAGGATAGGCAAAATAAAGAGGCCCCAGGGAGGGGTTGGTTGGTGATGGGCGGAATCAGTGGGAGGGAGTGGAGACAGAGGCTGTAAAGTGACAAGTTGGCACAAGGGAAGGGAAGGGAAGCCCTGTTATCGGGCAACTGGGCCATTCTACCGCCAACTAGAGAGCGGTCCCCAGCTACTGTCTACCTCGGACTATCTTTATTCGGGCTTTACTGGACTTTATCTTGCACTAAACGTTATTCCTTTCATCATGTATCTGTACACTGTGGATGGCTCGACTGTAATCATGCATTGTCTGCACGCAACAAAAGCTTTTCACTGTACCTCGGTACACGTGACAATAAACTAAACTGAGGGATGGGAAGGGGACCTCAAAGGAGTAGAAAGGCAGGTGGATCGGCGTGTGGGCGATGGGGCAAATAGTTTCTTACGAGATTGATTTGTCAGGCAATGTTAAGTTTGCAGTGGACCTTGCTCTGACCGCCACTCTTGGAGTTTGGGCACATTTTGAGTCTCCACATTATTAAATAATTGTAGAGACGTTTGGGAAGGTGCAAATGGACATATATGTCACAGAACACAAGGTCACATCTGACGGTGAAGGACAAACACGCTGCGGCCATCTCATCGTAGAAAATAATACTGGCAGGAGATCTGGTCCAGGTCTTCCAAGAATACACGCCAGGTACATGTTCCACCTGCCGGTGAGATCTAAACTCAGGTAGTCCTTGGTAAATCCGGAAGAGATCTCAGAAGAAGCGACTTCACTGGAAGCAGATGGCAGGTGTGGTGTTTGGCAGCGGGGACGATCAGGCGTGGATGCATTCACGAAGGAACGCACGAAGGATGACGAAGACTCACATCATGGAAGCAAGCCGGTGCCCAGGGGAGGCAAGGTACATTTGATGGATTGGATGGGACAAGGTGAGGAGGGGGTCAATGTGCCAAGCGCTCTGCCCCTGTGGCTGAATACAATACACAACAGGTGCAGCAGGAGGCCATTCGGCCCTTCGAGCCAGCACCGCCATTCACCGTGATCATGGCTGATCATCCACAATCAGTACCCCGTTCCTGCCCTCTCCCCATACCCCCTGACTCCGCTAGACAATAGGTTCAAGGGGGACTGTGGATAAAGTGGATGTTCGCAGTCTTTTCCCCAGTGTAGAAGAATCTAAGACCAGAGGGCACAGGCTTAAGGTGAGGTGAGAGAGATTTTAGATGGACCTCAGGGCAACTTCTACACACAGAGGATAGCCTGTATCTGCAATTAGTGGCAAGGGAAAGCTCTATGATTAACAAGTTTTGAAAGACATTTGGGCAGAGATATGGAAAGGAAGGTTTTGGAGGGATATGGGCCAAATGCAGGCAAATGATTCTCAAACCATGCCAACCTAGTCAGCTTAGACCAGGTCAGCTGAAGAACCTGTTTCAGGGCTGCCCTGTTCTGTAACTCTACCACAGAAAGACAGAGTGGAAGTGAATTAACTTTCTTAAAAGGGCAATGCTCTCATGTCTGCTTAACAAGGCCGACTCTTATCTCACGTGGAAAAACCATAAAAAAGTGACTTTGCTGATCTTTTTAGGGATTAATAATGATCTGCAAATGATTGCTTGTTAATCAAATCAATGTGTGAGTTTCCCGGAGGACTGCTTGATCTCTAGCTGGATAGAAGGTTGGAATCGGGTAAGTGTTGATGGGCCTAATGCACTGTGCCTTGAATAGTCTGACCATTGTACCATCTCCATCCCATCCCTGGTGTGGCAGTGCATCCCCTTCCATCGTCGGCAAACATCCCACATGGAAAGGTTCTGGGACAAATCCATCACCCAATCATTAAAGTATCTTTCCCCCTCCTCGTGGGACTGGCCAAAGTTGTGAAACTGCTTTTCAGTTAGTCAACCGCTAAGTGCCGTGTAGCAACAATAGAGGTATCTGACTCAGCAAAGAAATAGACTGGAGTGTTAAACACATTTGAAAGCTGAAGGAAACAAGTTGCCTGCCAAACTCGTACAATAAATGGACATGCTTGCACTCATTAAAGCCTTTACGTTATTGGTTTTCTTTCCATTAGAACTGAAGTGCAGGGGACCAGTTTAACAGAAGGACCGACCAGAAGGAAACTGCTGGCGTGAACTCGTGGATGATTCCAGCACTGGGACGCTTAGCGACAACTGGTCCGTCTGAAACGACTTCCTCCACTTCCCCAGAAACGTCTTCAAGTCACCTGTTTAAAACTGGCTGGTAACTAGGGGTGGTGAGGTGGAGAGAGGAGCTTCAGAAGGAATTCATATTTACCCTCACCCCACGATGGGTTCTTTAGAACCTTGATTGCCAACACCCGGAACTCTGACTGTGATTGTAATCAATGGCTGACATTTACACGACTGCAATGATCTCCTTAACAGTTTAACCAGCTGCTGCAGAAACAGAATATCATAGTTCAGTCCTCACAAGTCACAAAGCTTCATTAACCTCAAAGAGAACCAATCTGTATTAAGAGCACAATCTCTACGATTTGTACCAGCATTTTTACAAAAAAAATATATAACAAGTAAAAACATTTAACAGAATTATTATTATTTCTTAAAGTCACACTTTCCATTAAAGAAAACAAAATGGCAGTTGGTGGAGGAGCCGCCATCTTGGCTCAGGATCCAGGGGGGTTGGGAAGGTCGAAGATGATGGGCGGGTTTATTGGCTGGAAGCTGACTGTACATGTGGAGGCGTTTATGTATGTGGTGTAGCCGTCCGTCATGAGCCCGTAACCTGCAGGGGGAGAGAGAGTCGCCATGCTGTTAGTTCACCCACCAGACATCCCGCGCTCTCGCGCTACGCCCCGGGGCCCGGTCACCCATTGGGGCCCCGTCACCCCCACTCCAACCAGTTCCCAGCACCTCGGGCAGCACCGCGGCGCAGCGGGTAGAGCTGCTGCCTTGCAGCGCCAGATGCCCGGGTTCCATCCCGACTAGGGTCACTGTCTGTACGGAGTTTGCACGCTCTCCCCGTGACCTGCGTGGGCTTTCTCCGAGATCGTCAGTTTCCTCCCACACTCAAAAGACGTGCAAGTTTGCGGGTTAATTGGCTTGGTGTAAATGTACAAACTGTGTGTAGAGTAGTGTAAACGTGTGGGGATCGCTGGTCGGTACGGACTCGGTGGGCCGAAAGGCCTGTTTCCGCAGATAGACACAAAATGCTGGAGTAACTGAGCGGGTCAGGCAGCATCTCTGGAGAGAAGGAATGGGCGATGCTTCGGGTCGAGACCCTTCATCAGGCCTGTTTCTGCGCTGTATCTCTAAACTAAACAAACTAAACTAAACTAAAGAAAATATGTCCAGGGAGTAAGCTGTTGGCAACTGGCGCAGTGTCCAATCTTGCTTGCCGTATGAAAAAACGTGCTGGAGTAACTCAGCGGGTCAGGCAGCATCTGTGGAGAACATGGATAGGTGACGTTTCCAGTCGGACTCTTTTTTCAGACTTGTCTGAAGAATGGCCCCAATCCAAAATGCCACCTGTCCATATTCCCCCTGATGCTGCCTGACCCGCTGAGTTACTCCAGCACTATGCGTCTTGTTTTTTGTTTATCAGCATCTGCAGTTCATTGTGTCTCCATTTTGCTTGGCATATTTCAGGTTGTAAGGAGACTGGATAGGCTGCAGTGAAAAACTCACATTGACTTTACTTTAGACTTGAGAGGTTCAGTGCGGAATCTGGCCCTTTGGCCCACTGAGTCCGTACCAACCTGGCCCTTCGGCCCACTGAGTCCGTACTAACCTGCGACCATCCCAAACACAAACACGATCCTACACGCGATGGACAGTTCACAATTTTTACCAAAGCCAGTTAACCTACAAACCTGCGATGTGGGAGGAAACCGGAGCGCTCGGAGAAATCCCTCGCAGGTCACAGGGAGAACGTGCAAACTCCGTACAGACAGCACCCGTAGTCAGGATCGAACCCGGATCTCAGGCGCTGTGAGGCAGCAGCTCTACCGCTGCACACCTTGCAGTCCCCAATTTCTGAAGGAACTCAGCAGAAGGTGCCTTCCGCAGAGGCTGCCTGACCTGCTGGGTTCCTCCAGCAGCCACTGGATAATGCACAATCTTCAGTGCAATGTTGACCTAAACTACTGAACTTCAGTTCATTTACAACACTGACATCTACCTGACAGAAGGGAAGTTTGAGCACAAGCCAAACTGCAGTTTTTCTCCTACTAAACTGTCGGGGCCTACAGCGTCCGGGCCTACAGCGTCCCCCCGGGCCTACAGCGTCCCCCCGGGCCTACAGCGCCCCCCCGGGCCTACAGCGTCCCCCCGGGCCTACAGCGCCCCCCCCGGGCCTAATACGGGATAAGGGCGGTCCCGTACGGGACAAGCCAATTTAGCCCAAAATATGGGATGTCCCGGCAAATACGGGACAGTTGGCGACCCTAGACTCCACCCTTCCTGAGGTCATCTGTAGTTTTGTTCTGGCCTCTCTCTGTACAAGGGGTTCCGACCTGAAACGTCACCTATTTCCTTCGCTCCAGAGATGCTGCCTGACCCACTGAGTTACTCCAGCACTCTGTGAAACGTCACCTATCCATGTTCTCCACAGATGCTGCCTGACCCGCTGAGTTACTCCAGCACTCTGTGATACCAAGTCCATGGATGTATTTGAGGCAGAGATAGATAGATTCTTGATCAGTACGGATGTCAGAGGTTATGGGGAGATGGCAGGAGAATGGGGTGAGGAGGGAGAGACAGATCAGCCATGATTGAATTCTACTACCTGATTCTGCTCCTATCACTGATGATGTTATGAGGGAGAGCTGGTGTTTCGGGTGAAGTTCTGTTCTCATGCCCTGTGCTTTCATCGTTCCTGCTGTCCCGTCTCTCAGCGGTTCAGGTGCTGTTGGGAGTTAAGCCTCACTCGACAAACACAATGCTTTTGAAGTCCGTGCCAGGATTCCATCTTAAATAGGCGCACGAGAGCATAAATCTTGGAAGTGTCAGGACATGTTGGGCAAAACACTCAGCAACCATGTGGGATCTGGGCTTTTACAAACAGAAGCACAGGACCTGGAAGGTTGTGCTCTAGTCGGGCAGAATAACTTGTGTCATTTTAACTCCTCGCTGTGCACGATGTAGACTCTGCTGATGGAGCTGTCTATGTGGCTGCACAGATTAGCACGCTGGTCCTTTCAGTGAGGTGCATGGAGTCACATACTGTAGAACGGTACGGCACAGCACAGCACAGAAACAGGCCCTTCGGCCCACAATGCCCGTGCTGAACGAGACGCAGATTTCAACTTATCTCTTCTGCCTGCTGGTGATCAATATCCCTCCAATCCCTGCGTGCCCGGGTGCTTGGCTATAAGCCTCGTAAATGACACTATCGTACCAGCCGCCAACCCCACCCCCACCCCCACCCCTGGCAGTGTGTCCCAGACCCCCACCCCCACCCCACCCCTGGCAGTGTGTCCCAGACCCCCACCCCCACCCCACCCCCACCCCTGGCAGTGTGTCCCAGACCCCCACCCCCACCCCACCCCCACCCCCACCCCACCCCCACCCCCACCCCACCCCACCCCACCCCCACCCCTGGCAGTGTGTCCCAGACCCCCACCCCCACCCCCCACCCCCACCCCTGGCAGTGTGTCCCAGACCCCCACCCCCACCCCTGGCAGTGTGTCCCAGACCCCCACCCCCCCCCCCCACCCCTGGCAGTGTGTCCCAGACCCCCACCCCCACCCCCACCCCTGGCAGTGTGTCCCAGACCCCCACCCCCACCCCCACCCCCACCACTGGCAGTGTGTCCCAGACCCCCACCCCCACCCCCCCCCACCCCTGGCAGTGTGTCCCAGACCCCCACCCCACCCCCACCCCTGGCAGTGTGTCCCAGACCCCCACCCCCACCCCCACCCCCCCCCCCCACCCCTGGCAGTGTGTCCCAGACCCCCACCCCCACCCCACCCCCACCCCTGGCAGTGTGTCCCAGACCCCCACCCCCACCCCACCCCACCCCCACCCCCACCCCACCCCACCCCCACCCCCACCCTTGGCAGTGTGTCCCAGACCCCCACCCCCACCCCACCCCCACCCCTGGCGGTGTGTCCCAGACCCCCACCCCCACCCTCACCCCACCCCTGGCAGTGTGTCCCAGACCCCCACCCCCACCCCCACCCCTGGCAGTGCGTCCCAGGCCCCCACCCCCACCCCCACCCCCACCCCTGGCAGTGTGTCCCAGACCCCCACCCCCACCCCCACCCCTGGCAGTGTGTCCCACTGGGTGGGTGGGTGGGGGCGGGGGAGAGGGGGTCGGGGGTCTCTTCCCTTGCGGGATCGTATCTCCCGTCTCCTTGCGGCCTAACATCGTGGAGCTGGCGGCCTTGCCCGTGACTGACTTTGAGCCCCACCGCGGGGCGTGGACTTACCATTGGAGCCGGCGATCCTTTGCCTGGGATCCACGCTCCAACCGCAGCAGTTGAATTAGGAGCAGGAGGAGGCCATTCGGTCCCTCGACTCAGCCTTGCCCCTCTGATGATTCACCCGCATGCCTCACCTCTCCCTCTGTGGCTCAGCAAACCATCCAGAGGACTAGTCAGTCTTGCTCCCTGATCATTCCCTCCACACCACCAGAGTTGGCCACAGCAGACCCCCCACCCCCCCACACCCTGACACTGAATAACTAAATAACCTGTGTGTGTACAGGCCAGACCACGCACCCTCATGGATTCCACCAAAGGCGTGTAGCTTGGGCCTCACTCGTCTCTGTACTGTGTTCAGCAGCTCCACACATCCCACCCTCTGCAGTTCCTTGGGAACCCAGTCTCGAAAACCTGGCAAAAGAAACAGAGTTAGAGGAAGGGGGGGGGCAAGCAAGAAGAAACAGAGAAACATAGACAATAGGTGCAGGAGGAGGCCATTCGGCCCTTCGAGCCTGTACGCACCGCCATTCAATGTGATCATGGCTGATCATTCTCAATCAGTACCCCGTTCCTGCTTTCTCCCCATACCCCCTGACTCCAAATGGAGACAATAGGAACTGCAGATGCTGGAACCGTGAGCAGAAGGTGAGGTGCTGGAAGGACCCAGCAGGTCAGGCAGCATCTGTGGAGGGAAGTGGGCAGGCAACGTTTCAGATTGGGACCTTCCTTCACACTGGATGCAGTAGGGGGAGGAGAGAGCTGAACAAGAGGTGTTTTGTGGGACAAACAGGGCAAGTGATAGGTGGACACAGGTGAGGGAGGTTTAAGAAAATAACTGCAGATGCTGGTACAAATCGATTTATTCACAAAATGCTGGAGTAACTCAGCAGGTCAGGCAGCATCTCGGGAGAGAAGGAATGGGTGAGGGAGGTTTGTTTGGCAGGTGGACGGAGAAGGTGGGAAAAGAGACAATGCTGGAAAATGTAGCATCTGTGGAGAGAGAAACCAAACGGATGCTTCAGGTGGAAGAGGCCTGATCTTGAGGTGTGGTTTGGTTCATAAATACAGGTCCTTTGGTCCACTCAACCCCATCCCCCACCCTCTCAATCCCGTGTTGTCAGGGAGACAGTGGCAATGAAGGGCAGGCAAGGTATTTCCAAGTGTGGATGGTGTGTAAGTTGGACAGGGTCCTGCAGGGGTGGGTGTTCCC
Source organism: Rhinoraja longicauda (assembly GCF_053455715.1). NCBI lineage: Eukaryota > Metazoa > Chordata > Chondrichthyes > Rajiformes > Arhynchobatidae > Rhinoraja > Rhinoraja longicauda. Next base: position 42,024,152 of record NC_135970.1, on the reverse strand, counting down.
GTGTGACTTCCTTGATGACAGCTGCTGGGAGCTGCAGGAACACAAGTGAATAACTGCGGTGCATTGTGTAGAAGATGCACACGGCTGTGGTGGGAATCGACCCGTCAAACCTCAGGCTGGGAGACGGGAACGCCGCCAGCTGATGGACTGAGGGACGTGTGAGGTGCTAACGAAGGCGAACGCAACTTATTTCGAGAGGACTCGAATATAAAAACAGGGATGTAATGCTGAGACTTTATAAGATGCTGGCCGGGCCGTATTTGTGATGTGCAGGCGCTGGGAAAGTCCAGAGGAGGTTAACAAGAAAGATCCCAGGAATGATCGGGTTAACCTATGATGAGCATTTGATGGCAATGGGCCTGTGCTCGCTGGAGTTTGGAAGGGTGAAGGGGGGACCTCATTGAAACTTACCGAATGGTGAGCGGCCTGGTTAGAGTGGATGTGGAGAGGATGGATCCACTAGTGGGAGAGTCTAGGACCAGAGGGCACAGCCTCAGAATTAAAGAACGTTCCTGTAGAGACGGGGAGGAATCTCTTCAGTCAGAGGGTGGTGAATCTGTGGGATTCATTGCCCCAGACGGCTGTGGATTGACTGATTGTTGATTAGTGTGAGTGTTGGGGGCTATGGGGAGAAGGCTGGAGAATGGGGTTGAGAGGGAGAGATAGGTGAACAATGATTGAACGGCATAGACCTGATGGGTTGAATGGCCTAATCCTGCTCCTAGGAAATGATGAACTGATGAACTGATAAGCAGAGGTGATGGTGACAGAACAACCGTGTCGGCCACTTACCCAGAGGTGGGCCGTGAGTCATGAGAACGTCGATACCCTCTGGAATTAGATTCCATTTGTCGAGTAGAGACTGCCCTCGAGGCAGGTTGAAACCCCAGCCGTTAAACCAGGGGGTCCTGCAAAAGAGAGAACAGATCAGACCGGCCCTGCCTGATGCTTCCGCCTGTCGCCAGTCGCACCACGATGAGGAGAGGGGAGCTCCTCCATTAGGATAGTCTCGCACACACTTGCCACAACTTACAAATCGATTTATTCACAAAGTGCTGGAGTAACTCAGCAGGTCAGGCAGCATCTCAGGAGAGAAGGAATGGGTGACGTTTCGGGTCGAGACCCTTCTTCAGACTGATGTCAGGGGGGCGGGACAAAGGAAGGATATAGGTGGAGACAGGAAGATAGAGGGAGATCTGGGAAGGAGGAGGGGAAGAGAGGGACAGAGGAACTATCTGAAGTTGGAGAAGTCAATGTTCATACCACTGGGCTGCAAACTGCCCAGGCAAAATATGAGGTGCTGTTCCTCCAATTTCCGGTGGGCCTCACTATGGCACTGGAGGAGGCCCATGACAGAGAGGTCAGACTGGGAATGGGAGGGGGAGTTGAAGCGCTCGGCCACCGGGAGATCAGTTTGGTTAATGCGGACCGAGCGCAGGTGTTCAGCGAAGTGATCGCCGTGCCTGCGCTTGGTTTCGCCGATGTAAATAAGTTGACATCTAGAGCAGCGGATGCAATAGATGAGGTTGGAGGAGGTGCAGGTGAACCTTTGTCTCACCTGGAAAGACTGTTTGGGTCCTTGGATGGAGTTGAGGGGGGAGGTAAAGGGACAGGTGTTGCATCTCGTGCGGTTGCAAGGGAAAGTGCCCGGGGTTGGGGTGGTTTGGGTAGGAAGGGACGAGTGGACCAGGGAGTTACGGAGGGAACGGTCTCTGCGGAACGCAGAGAGGGGAGGGGATGGGAAGATATGGCCAGTGGTGGGGTCCCGTTGTAGGTGACGGAAATGTTGGTGGATGATATGTTGGATCCGCTGGCTGGTGGGGTGGAAGGTGAGAACGAGGGGGATCCTGTCCTTGTTGCGAGTGGGGGGAGGGGGAGCAAGAGCGGAGCTGCGGGATGTAGAAGAGACCCTAGTGAGAGCCTCATCTATAATGGAGGAGGGGAAGCCCCGTTTTCTGAAGAACGAGGACATCTCGGAAGCCCTAGTGTGAAACACCTCATCCCGGGCGCAGATGCGGCGTAGACGGAGGAATTGGGAGTAGGGGATAGACTTTTTGCAGGGGACCGGGTGGGAAGAAGTGTAGTCCAGATAGCTGTGCGAGTCGGTGGGGGAGAGGGAGAGGGAGTGAAAGAGAGAGAGGGAGGGAGAGAGGGAAAGAGAGAGTGAGTGAGGGAGAGAGAGGGGGGGGAGAGTGAGTGAAAGAGAGAGAGGGAGGAGAAAGGGGGAGAGAGAGGGAGGGGGAGAGGGAGAGGGGGGGAGAGGGAGGGAGGGAGGGAGGGGGGGAGAGGGGGAGAGGGGGAGAGGGGGGGAGAGGGAGGGAGGGAGGGAGGGGGGGGAGAGGGGGAGAGGGGGAGAGGGGGGAGACTACACCACCATAATGTTTCAGTAACCCCAGCATTATGAATTCCACTCTTTACATCTGTAACCACGTCAGGTGGAACTGACAGACCAATGGTGCCCGATTAATGACTTAGATAATTGAATAGCATATTAATGGGGGTAGCAGGTAATTGAATAATCAAACAGATTAAGTGAAGGCACACAGATATTCTCACTCCTGGCACTCTCTGTTGCTCTGAACTTATATTGGCGTCCTGTTTTGAACTAAGATGCCAGCCGACAGCGGAGATCCAAGCATGACAAACCATGAGAGTGTCGCAGTGGTGCAGCGGGTAGAGCTGCTGTCCTGCAGCGCCGGAGACCCGGGTTCCATCCTGACTACGGGTGCTGTCTGTACGTAGTTTCTACGCTCTCCCCGTGGCCTGCGTGGGTTTTCTCCGGGTGCTCCGGTTTCCTCCCACACTCCAAAGGCGTGCAGGTTTGTTGGTTAATTGTATAGGGAGAAGGCAGGAACGGGGTACTGATTGAGAATGATCAGCCATGATCACATTGAATGGTGGTGCTGGCTCGAAGGGCCGAATGGCCTCCTCCTGCACCTATTGTCTGTTGTCTATTGTCTATAATTGGCTTGGTAAAGTTGTATGTTGTTCCTAGTGTGTGCAGGATCGTGTGCGTGCGTGCGGGATCGTGTGCGTGCGTGCAGGATCGTGTGTGCGGGATCGTGTGCGTGTGTGCGGGATCGTGTGCGTGCGTGCGGGAACGTGTGTGCGGGATCGTGTGCGTGCGTGTGGGATCGTGTGTGCGGGATCGTGTGCGTGCGTGCGGGATCGTGTGTGCGGGATCGTGTGCGTGCGAGATCGTGTGCGTGCGTGCGGGATCGTGTGCGTGCGTGTGGGATCGTGTGCGTGTGTGCGGGGATCGTGTGCGTGCGTGCGGGATCGTGTGCGTGTGTGCGGGGATCGTGTGCGTGCGTGCGGGATCATGTGCGTTTGTGCGGGATCGTGTGCATGTGTGTGGGGATCGCTGGGTGGCGCGGACACGGTGGGCCGAGGAGCCTGTTTCCACGCTGTGTCTCTAAACTAAAGTGAACTGAACTACTCTGCTGTGCGTTCACGGATCACTGGCTGGGCAAGGCAAGTCATGAATCACCCAAACACTAACAACCTGTAAAACAAACGCACACTCAAGTTTAAACTGTACAGGGCTCATTTGTGCTGACCTGCTTGATGGGATTAACAAATAGTTCTCAGGGTCACGGCAATGTATTACATTCGCAGGCTGCAGTCAGTGGCCGCTGCGATCCAATGCTTGAAACTCATGTCCTGGGCCGGCACGGTGGTGCAGCGGTAGAATTGCTGCCTCACAGTGCCAGAGACCCGGGTTCCATCCTGACCACGGGTGCCGTCTGTACGCAGTTTGTACGTTCCCCCGTGACCGTGTGGGGTTTCTCCGGGTGCTCCGGTTTCCTCCCACACTCCAAACACGTGCAGGTTTGTAGGTCAATTGGCTTCTGTGCAAAACAACCTGCCCCACTTCTCCTTGAAGCTTTACCTCTCTCACCATCAAGCTGTGCCCAGGAACAACGTTCCCACCGTCCATCCCATCCTCGCCTCTCATCATTGTGTCAAGTTCACCATCAGCCACCGACGCTTCACAAATAAACCACTACTGCTTGCTGCCCAGTGTGTGGGATCGTGCTCATGTATGGGGTGATTGTTGGTTAGCACGGACCCTGTGGGCTGAAGGGCCTGTCTCTGCGCTGTATGCTGAAAGGGAGATTCATCGGGGCAGCACTAAGGACTGAGTGGATAAGTCCGGGCAGACTAAGCAGAGACCTGATCGAGATGGTCAAAGCTACAAGGACATGTAAATGCACAGGCTATGTGTGGGCAAGTGGGGCTAACTTGGTCAGGCAACTTGGTCGTAGGGGTGCCAACTATAGCACTCCCAAATACGGGACAAGGTGACGTCACCGCCCCACGCCCCACGTGACATCACCCAGCCAGCGGCCAAGTGCTCCCGCCCCACCAATGGTGGCCGCCCGGGCTGGGAGGCGGGAGCACTACGCAACCTCCATTAGGCGGCGCCCGGTCCTACACTGTCCCAAGTACACTGTCCAGAACAGGTAGGCACAGATTTTAACAAGCATCTGCAGTTTTTTTCCTACTTCATTGTCCGGGCCTACATTGTCCGGGCCTACAGCGTCCGGGCCTACAGTGATCGGGCCTACAGTGTCCGGGCCTACAGCGTCCGGGCCTACAGCGTCCGGGCCTACAGTGTCCGGGCCTACAGTGTCCGGGCCTACAGCATCTGGGCCTACAGCGTCCGGGCCTACAGCGTCCTGGCCTACAGCATCCGGGCCTACAGCATCCGGGCCTACAGTGTCCGGGCCTACAGTGTCCGGGCCTACACTGTCCGGGCCTACACTGTCCGGGCCTACAGCGTCCGGGCCTTCAGTGTCCGGGCCTACAGTGTCCGGGCCTACAGCATCCGGGCCTACAATGTCCGGGCCTACAGCATCCAGGCCTACAGATCCGGGCCTACATTGTCTGGGCCTACAGTGTCCGGGCCTACAGCGTCCGGGCCTACAGTGTCCGGGCCTACACTGTCCGGGCCTACAGTGTTCGGGCCTACACTGTCCGGGCCTACAGCGCCCCCGGGCTAATACGGGGCAAGGGCGGTCCCGTACGGGACAAGCCAATTTAGCCCAAAGTATGGGATGTCCCGGCTAATACGGGCCAGTTGGCAACCCTACTTGGTTGCCATAGGCAGGTTGGGCCGAAGGGCCTGCTGAGGTGCCGTGTGACTCTATACAGTCAGAAACCTGGAGGAAATCATTCTCAAGTCAAGTTGAGTTTATCAGTACATGGACAAGTACATTGAGATCGAGGTACAGTGAAAAGTCTTGCTTGGAGCAGCATCACAGGCACAGAGACAGTAAAGGCCTCAATCATATAGAAGTTACATGTAACATTACAAAACGCAGCAAACACGACTGCATAAAAATTAAGTAGTGGTGTCCAAAATTGGAAGGCACAGGTTAACGGTGAGAGTTAGAGATTTAGATGGGACCTGAGTTAGCAACATAACATAACATAACAACACTTTATTGTCACTCGGCACAACACCGAGCGAAATTTCAGCAGTCACACAAAATACAGCAAAAAGAAAAAAACACAGGACACCCGACCCCAACACAAACATCCATCACAGTGACTCCAAACACCCCCTCACTGTGATGGAGGCAACAAAACTTCCCCTCTCTTCCCCCCGCACCCACGGACAGGCAGCTCGACCCCTACCGAGGCAAACGACACGCACAGCCCCCGCAATGTTTCCACACTGAAGGTAACTAGGATGTTGAACATACTGCCAGAGTGGTTGCTGGAGACAGAGAGTCTTACAACATTAACAGATCGAGAAGATCACTTGTGTAGGAAAATAACTGCAGATGCTGGTACAAATCGAAGGTGTCACAAAATGCTGGAGTAACTCAGCAGGTCAGGCAGCATCTCAGGAGAGAGGGAATGAGTGACGTTTCGGGTGGAGAAGATCACTTGAATCACCAAGGCATTGAAGACTATGCCGGAAATGGGATTAACAAAGATGGGTGGAGGAAGGAACTGCAGATGCTGGTTTAAACTGAAGATAAGCACAAACAGCTGGAGTAACTCAGCGGGACAGGCAGCATCTCTGGGGAGAGGAAGGGGTGGCGTTTTGGGTCGAGACCCTTCTTCAGACTGGTAGCATGGACATGGTGGGCAGAAGGGCCACCGAATACTGTCACAAAGAACAGTCTTTAGTTTAGTTCACTTTAGAGATAGCACATGGAATCAGGCCCTTCGGCCCATCGAATCCACACCGACCATCGATCACCCATTCACACCAGTTCTATGTTATCCCACTTTCTCGCCCACTACCTACACACCAGGAACAATTTACAGCAGCCAATTATCCCACAAACCCGCACTTCTCTGCGATGTGGGTAGAAACCAGGGGTCACAGTTTCAGAATAAGGGGTCGGCCATTTAGGACCGAAACGAGGAAATACTTTTTCACCCAGAGAGTTGTGAATCTGTGGAATTCTCTGCCACAGAGGGCAGTGGAGGCCAATTCACTGGATGGTTTCAAGAGAGAGTTAGATTTTGCTCTTTGGGCTAACGGAATCAAGGGATTTGGGGAGAAAGCAGGAACGGGGTACTGATTTTGGTTGATCAGCCATGATCACATTGAATGGCAGTGCTGGATCGAAGGGCCGAATGGCCTCCTCCTGCACCTATTTTCTATGGTTCTATGAAACCGGAGCACCCAGCGTCTGAGGAAGGGTCCCAACCCGAATCATCACCTATCCATGTTCTCCACAGATGCTGCCTGACCCGCTAAGTTATTCCAGCACTCTGTGAAACGTCACCTATCCATGTTCTCCACAGATGCTGCCTGACCCGCTGAGTTACTCCAGCATCTTTTGAATCTTTTTTAGATTCAAGAACACCTCCTTCCCAACACACATCGGGCTATCGAACACGAACCTCAGCAGCTAAGATCTTCATTGGACCGTGTCTTTGGTTGCATTACTAACCTCCGTTCTTGCACTAATGTGTGACTATTATAGTTATTAATTGACGGAATTTTAAAATGATGATTGTTTTACTTGCGTGTATTGTGTTTATGGGCTTGTGAAGCTGTTGCTGGTAAGAATGAAAGGTCCTCACAGAACTCCAGAGAGAATGCTCCCCCATTGCACAACAATGTCCGTGACGAGTCTCAACCCTGTTCAGCGCACAGAATGCCCCAGGTAGTCCTTGACCCGTGAAGTAGGCAGCACTCCCCAGGGTACAGAGGCCTCCCCGCGGGGAAGGGAACAGGCCTGTGTTGTGGGAGCCACAGAGATCCCCAGGGACAGTTCCTCACCCTGTGCGATGCACTAGATTCCTCCAAGGACTACCTTCCCATCGTGGATCAGACCAAGCTTCACCAGTGCACGGATCCAAGCCAACACAGCAGAACAACCGCACAGAAACGAGTCCCTACGCTTGGGAAAACAGAATTCCAAACCGTCCCTGCTCTTTGCAAAAACGCAGAATTACCAGGCATCCTATCACCAACTAGAGATCACCAACTAGACAACCAAGAGCAGGCTCGGCGATCGTTTAACACCTCCGCTCAGTCCGTCTTAAACAACCTGATCTCCCGGTGGCTCAGCACTTCAACAACTCCCCCTCTCATTCCCAATCTGACCTTTATGTCCTGGGCCTCCTCCATTGTCAGAGTGAGGCCCAGCGCAAATTGGAGGAACAGCACCTCATATTTCGCTTGGGTAGTTTACACCCCAGCGGTATGAACATTGACTTCTCCAACTTCAGATAGTCCCTGCTTTCCCTCTCCATCCCCTCCCCCTTCCCAGTTCTCCCACTAGTCTTCCTGTCTCCTACTACATCCTATATTTGTCCCGCCCCCCCCCTGACATGAGTCTGAAGAAGGGTCTCGACCCGAAACGTCCCCCTATCCTACTCTCCCGAGCTGCTGCCTGACCCGCTGAGTTACTCCAGCATTGTGTGTTCACCAACTAGAGAACAGTCCTGACCACATGGGAGCCTTCAGACTATTAATGAAAAAGGAGAACATTTTATGGATGCTATTTGAGCAAGTCGTAAAGTAGACCATCATACATTACAGGCCAAATGACCTCCACCACATTATTTTCATTGCTCCTTCTACTTGAATTGTAGAAAGGCAAGGTGCTGCTTTGGATCCACCAGCTGCGAGCAGTTCCATTTGTTTGCCCTACATCGGTTTGTGCGTAGGAAGGAACTACAGATGTTGGTTTATACGGAAAATAGACACAAAATGTTGGAGCAAGTAATTCAGCGGGTCAGGCAGCATCTCTGGGTAAAAGGAATAGGTGATGTTTCGAGTCGGAACCCTTCTTCAGACTCATTGACTGGACATTATCTTGCACTAAACGTTACCCCTATTATCCTGGTATCTGTACTGTGGACGGCTCGATTGTAATCATGTGTGGTCTTTTCAATGGCTGGATAGCACGCAACAACAATATTCTTGCTATTGAGGGCGTGCAGCGTAGGTTTACTAGGTTAATTCCCGGAATGGCAGGACTGTCATATGTTGAAAGACTGGAGCGACTAGGCTTGTATACACTGGAATTTAGAAGGATGAGAGGGGATCTTATTGAAACGTATAAGATTATTAAGAGGTTGGACACGTTAGAGGCAGGAAACATGTTCCCAATGTTGGGGGAGTCCAGAACCAGGGGCCACAGTTTAAGAATAAGGGGTAAGCCATTTAGAACGGAGATGAGGAAAAACATTTTCAGTCAGAGAGTTGTGAATCTGTGGAATTCTCTGCCTCAGAAGGCAGTGGAGGCCAATTATCTGAATGCATTCAAGAGAGAGCTAGATAGAGCTCTTAAGGATAGCGGAGTCAGGGGGTATGGGGAGAAGGCAGGAACGGGGTACTGATTGAGAATGATCAGCCATGATCACATTGAATGGTGGTGCTGGCTCAAAGGGCCGAATGGCCTCCTCCTGCACCTATTGTCTATTGTTTATTGTCTAAAGCTTTTCACTGTACCTCGGTACATGTGACAATAATAATAATAAACGATGATACTTAATGAGCTGTTAGCAGAGGTCACGTAAAGCTCAGATAAACGTTATTTAAGGTCAGAAAAGAGAGAGTTTTAGAAGGGGAAATTTCAGAGAGAATGCAGACAATCCCAAATAAATTAGCTCGACATAATCCAGCAATAGATGGTCATTTATCATGCTTGCAATCAAACTATATTCAAAGAAAAATAACCTCCACTCATGGTTCTGACCAGACCTATTTTTTCCTTGATGTATAACTTCATTATTAACCGCAACATCCTGTCCATTCACTTGTTGTTCTATCTCCAATTTAGTAGCATCTTGACACCATCTCTCTCTACGCTCGAGTAAAGTGGACGGCACGGTGGCGCAGCGGTAGATTTGCCGCCTTACAGCGAATGCGGCGCTGGAGACCCGGGTTCCATCCCGACTACGGGCGCCGTCTGTACGGAGTTTGTACGTTCTCCCCGTGACCCGCGTGGGTTTTCTCCGAGATCTTCGGTTTCCTCCCACACTCCAAAGACGTGGGTAGATTGGCTTGGCGTAAGTGTAAATCGTCCCTAGTGTGTGTAGGATAGTGATAGTGTGCGGGGATCGCTGGTCAGCGCAGACTCGTTGGGCCGAAGTGCCTGTTTCCGTGCTGTATCCCTAAACTAAACTGAAAGCAGACACAAGACAGCCCTGCTGTTCTCTGGTGGTGTTGTTGGAGGCCAGGCAGGGAGGTTGTTCGGTGCGTGGCTCGAACTAGCAGTCTGGCTGCGATCCCAATTATTACTCAATCCAGACTTGGAGGTTAAGCAATGGGAAGAGACTTGCACTTAAACGTCAGTGTAACAGGTTCACAGCTCGTCCCCAAGGCCTTCACAGTCTATGAATTACTCATGGGAACAGTCACTTAAGCTAAGTTGGCAAACGCAAGAGGCAGTGAGTGCGCTGGCCTTCAGAATTAACACGCGGGCAGTTACTGAAAATGAACATTGAACATCGAACAGACCAGCACAAAAACAGGCCCTTTGGCCCACAATGTCCATGACGCACATGAAGCCAAGATGAACTCATCTCCTCTGCGCTGGACCCATACCCCTGTGTTCCCTGCATGCCCACGTGCCTATCTCAAAGACTTAAGCGCCACTTATCGTACCTACTCCCCACCAACCCTGATTGCATTCCAAGCACCCAAAAATCCTGGCCAACATGTCTCAATAGACAATAGACAATAGGTGCAGGAGTAGGCCATTCAGCTCTTCGAGTCAGCACCGCCATTCACCTTGATCATGGCTGATCATCCACAATCAGTACCCCGTTCCTGCCTTCTCCCCATACCCCCTGACTCCGCTATCATTAAGAGCTCTATCTAGCTCTCTCTTGAAAGCATCCAGAGAATTGGCCTCCACTGCCTTCTGAGGCAGAGAATTCCACAGATTCACAACTCTCTGAGTGAAAAAGTTTTTCCTCATCTCCGTTCTAAATGGCCAACCCCTTATTCTTAAACTGTGGCCCCTGGTTCTGGATGAATCCTCTTTGTCTATTGTCTACTGTCTATTGGCCCCTCCCACTCCCCTGGAGAGCAGGAATAGGTGACGTTTCGGGTCGGGACCCTTCCTCAGACTGAGAGTTAGCGGAGAGGGAAACTGAAGGTATGAGCAGGTACAAGTCAAAGCCAGCACCAATGTAATTGACAGTGGCTGACTAACCCACCAGCCAGGCACGTCCTTGCAAAGTGGGAGTGACCCATTGGAAACCAAGCCCCAGAAAGGTCCACACGGCCAGCCCTCTGGGTGAGGAGTGAACCGTAGTGGGTGGTGCTATGAGCAACAGTACCACCTGCATCGCCATCGTGCCTTCTTACTCCTCCAACTTTGCTCCATGCACAGTGACTCCTTTACATTAAGCACCACTGCCAGATAAGCCTTTAGATGTGAAGGCTCCTGGTGGCAATTGATTCCTAAACCCCCTGCACTATGGCACAGCGGTAGAGTTGCTGCCTCACAGCGCCAGAGACCCGGGTTTGATTCTAACCACGGGCGCTGTCTGTCCAGAGTTTGTACATTCTCCCCGTGACCTCAAGGATTGGCGCTGCGATCTTCGGTATTGGCTTGGTATAAATGTCAATTGTCCCTAGTGTTAGTGTGTGGGGATCGCTGGTCGGCACGGACTCAGTGGGCCGAAGGGGCTGTTTCGGAGCTGTGTCTGTAAACTAAACTAAAGTCTCTCATTAAAAGTTGTCCCAATGAGCACGTGTCCTCATATGTCCTCAGACGTCCTTCAGTCTGAAGAAGGGTCTCGACCCGAAACGTCACCCATTCCTTCTCTCCTGAGATGCTGCCTGACCTGCTGAGTTACTCCAGCGTTTTGTGAAATAAATACCTTCGATTTGTACCAGCATCTGCAGTTATTTTCTTACACTGTCCTCGTATGATAACTCCTTATCTGATTGTAGCAGATTGTGTGTGATTTAGTCAGATTTAGTTCACTGAATCAAATTACCCTGGGTGCAGTGTGGGATTCGAACCGCCTGCTCTCTGAATTATTAGCCCAACGTGTGTGATCGCCTCTCGAATGGATGGCCCTGCACACCCTGTCTACACAGCCAGGTCAGGAGGGGGCAGTTTCAAAGCTAGTGAGGTCCTCTGCAGTCTAAACCCAGACCTGTAAATAATTAAGCATCCTCTCACATTTCAAAAGGCAATCAAAGTTATTTAAAAAAACAGCCTTCTCTACGCCCAGTAGATGAGATTTTCTTTTTATCTTTCAAACGCCGAATGTTTCGGGGCAACTGCAGGAAATGCTTTGGGATTAGAAAATAATAAATTAGGATGTTGCTATTTCACGTTCAAGATGGCTGCGGTGTTTATTCAAAGCCCTGTGTCGGAGAGAGACGGATCCCTGTGTTTAAAGAGCACTTCAAATGTACAGCTATAAAGCTTTTGCAGCTACCACAGAGTGCTGGAGTAACTCAGCGGGTCGGGCAGCATCTGTGGAGAACATGGATAGGTGACGTTTCACAGAGTGCTGGAGTAACTCAGCGGGTCAGGCAGCATCTGTGGAGAACATGGATAGGTGACGATTCACAGCGGGTCAGGCAGCATCTGTGGAGCGAAGGAATGGGTGACCTTTCGGGTCGAGACCCTTCTTCAGACTGATGTCAGGGGAGGGGGTGGATCCTGCCCCGAAACGTCACCAATTCCTTCTCTCCAGAGATGCTGCCTGACCCGCTGAGTTACTCCAGCACTCTGTGAAACGTCACCTATCCATGTTCTCCACAGATGCTGCTCGACCCGCTGAGTTACTCCAGCATTTTGTGTCTGCCTTCAATTTGTACCAGCATCTGCAGTTATTTTCCTACACGACCTTTTGCAGCTGGTTTCTGCTTTGTGGAAAGGATACTGATCCCAAACACTCAGGCATCAAAGCAAGTTCAGCCCCACTCTCCACAATCCCCATCGATAGTTGGAACAAGGCCACGCTGTAAACTTAAAATCAAAATCTTCACCTATTCTCAGTTTAGTTTACTTTAGAGATGCAGTGCGGAAACAGGCCCTTCGGCCCACCGGGTCTCTGCTGACCAGTGATCTCTGCCCACGAACACACGAGGGACAATTTACAATTATACCGAAGCCAATTAGCCTGCAAAGCTACGCAGGTCACGGGAAGGACGTACAAAGTCCATACTGCCAAGCACCCGTAGTCAGGATGGAACCTTGTCTCTGGCATTGTAAGGCAGCAACTCTACCGCTGCACCACCTTCGTTCCTCTGTTTAAAAACCTCCTGACACCCCACTCCCTTGTTTGAAGCCACTGAGACTGCTCGCCAGGTTCTCTCTGTCAGCTTCGTTGAATCAGTATATTTATCCACTCTGCCCACTGGGAGTGAAAAGAATTTTTTTTAAACCCTCCCATTATTTTTTTGGTCCACTCATCTGACTTGATGAAATCTGACGACCGGAATGACCTTTAGCACAAAGGGCCGGTCCTTTCAGTGTTTGTCTCCTTGTCAGGGCCATGCAGGGTGGGTCTGTAGTGGAGGCACCATGGATCATATTGTCAAGGCCAATGAGGAGAAGAATGTTAATGGGAGTTTTATTCCACCGGGAGAGCAGGGAGTCTGACAGACCTGCCCTGCGTGTGAATACACGTAGAGATAAAGGCCACAACCATCTTCACAATCAGCAGGCCTGCGCAGTACCTGCCACAAGTTGGCACGCCTTGACATTGATTACAACGCCTCTACTTCCCCAGAAGATGGCGGAGATTCTGCAGGTCCCCAGACACTCTCTCGAACTTCGAAGTTAGACACAAAAGGCTGGAGTAACTCAGCAGGACAGGCAGCATCTCTGGAGAGAGAAGGAGTGGGTGACGTTTCACAGAGTGCTGGAGTAACTCAGCAGGACAGGCAGCATCTCTGGAGAGAGAAGGAGTGGGCGACGTTTCACAGAGTGCTGGAGTAACTCAGCAGGACAGGCAGCATCTCTGGAGAGAGAAGGAGTGGGCGACGTTTCGGGTGGAGACCCTTCTTTCTGGCTGGTTAGGGGTGGGTAACGTCGAGCTTGTACAGGTGTTTGGCGGAGAGCATCACGACCTGGCTCAGGTAACTCGAACGCTCAGGGAAGAAGGAGGCTCTGGAGAGAGTGGTGGACATTGCCCAGACCATCAGGGTATCTGACCTCCATAACAACAAGAGGATGTACAGGGAGCCCTGCCTGAAGAAGGTAGCTAATATGGCCAGAGGCCCACAGCAGCCTAGTCACGCTCTCATCTCTCCGCCACCATCGGGAACAAGCTACAGGAACCGAGAACCATCGCCTGCACGTTCAAGTGCAACTTCATCTGTCCCAGTCAGCATCAATGGTGCTGAACCTGAAAGGGTTAAGCGTTTCAAGTACCGAGGCGTAATTCAAGGTCATAAGTTCATAAGTCATAGGAGTAGAATTAGGCCATTCGGCCCATCGAGTCTACTCCGCCATTCAATCATGGCTGATCTATCTCTCCCTCCTAACCCCATTCTCCTGCCTTCTCTCCATAACCCCTGACACCCGCACTGATCAAGAATCTATCTATCTCTGCCTTAAATATATCCACTGACTTGGCCTCCCCTGCCCCCTGTGGCAAAACATTCCACAGATTCACCACCCTCTGACTAAAGAAATGCCTCCTCATCTCCTTCCTAAAAGAACGTCCTTTAATTCTGTGGCTGTGCCCTCTAGTCCTAGACTCTCCCACTGGTGGAAACATCCTCTCTACATCCACTCTGTCCGAGCCTACTTGCCTGCATTTGACCAAAATCCCTCCAAGTTCTTCCTGTCCCTATATCTGAGAGTTGTAATTGTAGGGTACTGATTGAGAATGATCAGCCATGATCACATTGAATGGCGGTGCTGACTGGAAGGGCCGAATGGCCTCCTCCTGCACCTATTGTCTATTGTATCGCTGCTGTAGTTGCTTCTGCCGGCTCGTTCCAGATACCGACTGCCATCTGAGTGAAAAGTCGTCCCTGAGCTCCCTCTGAAATCTCTCCCCTCTCAACTTAAGGCTATGCCGGAAAGTAGCTGTGTCGGTTGCAAAGGAACGAACCAACCTAATCCCACGTCCCAACCCTGTGCTTCTCTGCCCAACAGAAAGACATCTATTCAATGGTTTCTTTATGGTCATGTGTACCCAGGGTTGCCAACTTTCTAACTCCCAAATAAGGGACAAAAGGTGACGTCACTGCCCGCGCCCCACGTGACCTCACCCAACCAGCGGCCACGTGCTCCCGCTCCACCAATGGCGGCCGCCCGGGCCGGGAGGCGGGTTGCTACGCAATCTCCATTAGGCGAACACACTCGGCCCCGCTCTCCGAACACACTCGGTTAGCCTACACTGTCCGGGCCTACAGCGGCCCCCGGGCCTACAGAGTCCGGACCTACACAGTCCGGGCCTCCAGCGGCCCCCGGGCATACAGTGTCCGGGCCTACAGAGTCTGGACCTACACTGTCCGGACCCACACTGTCCGGGCTTACAGCGGCCCCCGGGCCTACAGCGGCCTCTGGGCCTACAGTGTCCGGGCCTACAGTGTCCGGATCTACCATGTCCAGGCCTACAGTGTCCAGGCCTACAGAGTCCGGGCCTACACTGTCCGGGCCTACAGCTGCCCCCGGGCCTACAGTGTCCGGGCCTACAGTGTCCGGGCCTACAGTGTCCGGGTCTACAGTGTCCGGATCTACCATGTCCAGGCCTACAGTATCCGGACCTACAGTGTCCGGGCCTACAGTGTCCGGGCTTAAACTGTCTGGGCCTACAGCGGCCCCCGGGCCTAGTGTCCGGGCCTACAGTGTCTGGGCCTACAGTGTCCGGATCTACCATGTCCAGGCCTACAGTGTCCGGGCCTACAGAGACCGGGCCTACACTGTCCGGGCCTACAGCGGCCCCCGGGCCTACAGTGTCCGGGCCTACAGAGTCCGGGCCTACACTGTCCGGGCCTACAGCGGCCCCCGGGCCTATAGTGTCCGGGCCTACAGTGTCTGGGCCTACAGTGTCCGGATCTACCATGTCCAGGCCTACAGCACCCCCCAGGCCTAATACGGGACAAGGGCGATGCCGAACGGGACAAACAAATTTAGCCCAATATACGGGATGTCCCGGCTAATATGGGACAGATGGCAACCATAGTTAAATGTGACAAATGTTTCTGTCTCCATCATCCTTTCAGGCAGTCAGTTCCAGACACCCACCAGCTTCTGGATGAAAAAATGTTTCCTTAGTTGCCTTTAATTCATCCACCAATGACTGTCAATGTTTGACCCCTGGTTTTTGACCCCACTGTTAAGGGGCGTTGATCCTTCCTGCCCGTTCTCTTTGGGCCCGTCATCATTTCGCACACCTCATTTATGTTTCCTCTCAACTCCCTCTGTTCCAAAGGAAACAAATCCAGCCTTGGCATTATTTCCTCATCACTAAACTTCCCTACGTTCTCACAATGTGCTGGCAAACCTTCTCTCTCCAGTGCAGGGTCGGCACGGTGGCGCAGCGGTAGAGTTGCCGCCTCACAGCGCCAGAGACCCGGGTTCCATCCTGACTATGGGTGCTGTCTGCACGGGGTTTGTACGTTCTCCCCGTGATCTGCGTGGGTTTTCTCCGGGTGCTCCGGTTCCTTCCCACAATCCAAAGACGTGCAGGTTTGCAGGTAAGTTGGCCTTGGTAAATATTGTCAATTGTCGCCAGTGTGTAGGATAGTGCAAGTGTACGCAGATCGCTAGTCGGCACCGACTCGGTGGCCGAAGGGACTATTTCTGCGATGTATATCTAAAAATAATCGCGTGGTAGATCTTCTCTCCTAGGCTGTGGTGGGCGGAACTATAAATGTTACGTAGGGTTGCCAACTTCCTCACTCCCAAATAAGGGACAAAAGGTGACGTCACCGCCCCGTGCCCCACGTGACCTCACCCAGCCAGCGGCCACGTGCTCCCGCTCCACCAATGGCGGCCGCCCGGGCCGGGAGGCGGGTCGCCGTTAGGCGAACACACTCGGCCCCGCGCCCCGAACACACCCCGTTAGCCTACAGTGTCCGGGCCTACAGTGTCCGGGCCTACAGTGTCCGGGCCTACAGTGTCCGGGCCTACACTGTCCGGGCCTACAGTGTCCGGGCCTACACTGTCCGGGTCTACAGTGTCCGGGCCTACAGTGTCCGGGCCTACAGTATCCGGGCCTACAGTGTCCGGGCCTACAGCGCACCCTGGGCCTAATACGGGACAAGGGAGGTCCCGTACGGGACAAACAGATTTAGCCCAAAATATGGGATGTCCCGGCTAATACGGGACAGTTGGCAACCCTAATGTTACACTAAGTGTGATCTCACTAGTGTAACATCCATCAGCTTTAATACCAAGGCTATGCCTCTCAGGGAATCTATCCACAACACCACCTAATTATCCACAAGACCACCTATCTTTATGTCATCTGCAAATTTATTAATCAGACTTTCTGCATTGACATCCAAATCTTCAATATATATCGCAATGAACAAAGGCCCCAGCATTGATCCTGCAGTGGTCGCTGTTATCTAAAGATGAAAGCCTCCACCACTATCCTGTCACCGATCACCCACATTGGGTTCAACACCCCCCGACCCTAATCAGTGCACCAGCTACAAAGTCGTCTTGTTGAGTCTCATTGTCTGTCACTCGTTTTCACCGAGCCCACAGCTAACAATGGTGTTTCCTTTATCATTGTTACATTTTCGTACATCTTTCATTCATTTGCTCTATATCTGTATATCACTGTCCATATCTCTCGTTTCCCTCTCCCCTGACTCTCAGTCTGAAGAAGGGTCTCGACCTGAAACATCACCTATTCCATTTCTCCAGAGACGCTGCCTGACCCGCTGAGTTACTCCAGCACTCTGTGAAACGTCACCTATCCATGTTCTCCACAGATGCTGCCTGACCCGTTGAGTTACTCCAGCACTCTGTGAAACGTTACCTATCCATGTTCTCCACAGATGCTGCCTGACCCGTTGAGTTACTCCAGCACTCTGTGAAACGTCACCTATCCATGTTCTCCACAGATGCTGCCTGACCCGCTGAGTTACTCCAGCACTCTGTGAAACGTCACCTATCCATGTTCTCCACAGATGCTGCCTGACCCGCTGAGTTACTCCAGCACTCTGTGAAACGTCACCTATCCATGTTCTCCACAGATGCTGCCTGACCCGCTGAGTTACTCCAACACCTTGGGTCTAATCCAGACAGCATTCTGGTAAACCTCTCCTGCAACCTCTCCACAGCCTCCACAGGCTCCCTGGAGAATGGGGGAAGACCAGATTTTCGGGGTGACGTGAGATTATAAAATGTCTTTGTCGAATTCCTTCATCTCGGGACTTTTGCTTTGGACCTGACTCTGCTCTGCCTCGATGCCTGAATTGGAGGAAACGTTTGGCAAACGTCGCCGAGATTATTTATGATTCCCGTAATTGGAAAGTTCAGGTGGAAGTGCTGTGTGCACGATCTCTGCACTGCAACTTCAATCACAGCTGATTGAAGCCTTTTATTGGCCTCTTATCTCACAGTGCAATCACTTAGAACACCATCACGTCAGCAAGCTCGACATCTCCGCTCCCCGATAACCCTTTCATTGCTCAACCGCGACCTCTGTTTACTGCTGGCTGTTAAATGATGAGCAGCAAATATATATTCCTGGCACAGCAATAGAGCTGCTACCTCACAGCGCCGGAGGCCCGGGTTCCATCCTGACCACCGGGTGCTGTCTGTACAGAGTTTGTACGTTCTCCCCGTGACCTGCGTGGGTTTTCTCCGGGTGCTCCGGTTTCCTCCCACACTCCAAAGACGAACAGGTTTATAGGTTAATAGGATTGGTCAGTGTGTAAATCGTCCTGAGTGTGTGTAGGATAGTTTAGTTTAGTTTTTTTTAGTTTAGAGATACTAGCGTGGAAACAGGCCCATCGGCCCACCGTGCCCGTGCCGACCAGCGATCCCCACACACTAACGCTATCCTACACACACTTCAAACAATTTACAATTGTACCAAGCCAATTAATCTACAAACCAGTGCATCTTTGAAGTTTAGGAGGAAACCGGAGATCCCGGATAAAACCCACGCAGGTCACGGGGAGAACGAACAAACTCCGTACAGACAGCACCCGTAGTCAGGATCGTACCCAGGTCTCTGGTGCTGTGAGGCAGCAACTCTACCACTTCGCCACCGATAGTGTTAATGTGCAGGGGTCGCTGGTCGGCTCGGAATCAGGGGGTCGAAGGGCCTGTTTCCGAGCTGTATCACTGAATTAAAAAGAGAGACTGCTGCACCTTCTGGAAATAACAGGTCCAGGGGCAGGAGAGGGAGAGGGAGAGGAGCTGACACATTTTAATGCAGATTAGTGCAAGGAGTTGCATGTTGGAAACTGTAACCAGGGATGGCTCTTCACAATGAATGGCAGGGCCCTGGGGAGAGTTGTCGAGCAGGGGGGGATCTGTTCCCTGAAAGTGGCGTCACAGGTAGATGGGGTGGTAAAGAAGGCTTTTGGTACATTGGCCTTCATCAGACGGGGATGTTGGCTATAGAAGTTGGGACGTTATGTTGCAGTTGTACAAGACGTTGGTGAGTCCACATTTGGAGCATTGTGTTCATTAAGCTGGAAAGAACGCAAATTTACGAGGATGTTGCCAGGACTCGAGGGCCTGGGCAAAAGGAAGATATCGGGCAAGCTAGGAGTTTATTGCAGGAGGATGGTTTATAAAGTCATGAGGGGAACTAGTAGGATGAATATACAGGTCTTCTACCCATGGTAAGGGAATCAAAAATCAGAGGACATGAGTTTAAGGGGAGGGCTGGAAGATTTATTCGGAACTTGAGGGGCAACCTTTTCTCTCAGACGGTGGTTGGAATATGGAACGAGCTGCCGGAGTAGGTGGATGAATCAGGTACAAAAACAACACTTAAAAGACTCTTGTACATGGTGAGAAAAGGTTTAGAGGGATATGGGCCAAATGCAGGCAAATGGGACTAGGTTAGACAATAGACAATAGGTGCAGGAGTAGGCCATTCGGCCCTTCGAGCCAGCACCACCATTCAATGTGATCATGGCTGATCATTCTCAATCAGTACCCCGTTTCTGCCTTCTCCCCATACCCCCTGACTTCGCTATCCTTAAAGAGCTCTATCTAGCTCTCTCTTGAATGCATTCAGAGAATTGGCCTCCACTGCCTTCTGAGGCAGAGAATTCCACAGATTTACAACTCTCTGACTGAAAAGGTTTTTCCTCATCTCTGTTCTAAATGGCCTACCCCTTATTCTTAAACTGTGGCCCCTGGTTCTGGACTCCCCCAACATTGGGAACACGTTTCCTGCCTCTAACGTGTCCAACCCCTTAATAATCTTATATGTTTCGATAAGATCCCCTCTCATCCTTCTAAATTCCAGTGTGTACAAGCCTAGTCGCTCCAGTCTTTCAACATACGACAGTCCCGCCATTCCGGTTAGGTGGGGCACAATGGTTAGCATGGACAGGTTGGGCTGAAGGGCCTGTCTCTGTGCTGTGTAACTCTACGACTGCTTGGGAAGATGGCAAGAGGAAAGCTAGGCATCCAGTTAATGCACCAAATGGAGGGGAACGTGTCCATTAGAGTTGGTTGTGGGAGGATTAGCTGTGGTGTGTGATGTAAAAGGAGCAGTGTTTGCCGGTGTTGGGCGAGGGCCAGGGTTGGCAGGGCTCGCTGGATCGCTGCAGGGCTGGTCCTGAATGGGAAGCTGTTGGCAGAGCTGGCTTCCCCGTTGCCACGAGGCTTGGACGGGCAGGCAGGTCTGCAGCTGCACTACTTGTATGAAAACCTCAGCAATTCATCGCCTTGAATGGAAATGCGCTGGGCATTGGATCCGACCAACACTCGAAACACCTGCCCTGCGCTCAAAATACTCATCCTCATTTAGTTTGTAGATACAGGGCAGAAACAGGCCCTTCGGCCCACCGGGTCCGCACCGACCAGCGATCCCCGCTCAATAACACTACCCCACACACACGAGGGACAATTTTACATTTACACCAAGCCAAATTTGTACGTCTTTGGAGTGTGGGAGGAAACCAAAGATCTCAGACAAAACCCACGCAGGTCACGGGGAGAAGGTACAAACACCATACAGACAGCACCTGTAGTCAGGATCGAACCTGGGTCTCTGGCGCTGTGAGGTTGCAACTCTACTGCTGTACCACCGTGCCGTCCTCAAACCTGAGCTGTTCTCAAATCACCTCGCAATCTTGCACTTCCTCACCTCCACTTACACCTCCAGAGTTATCATCCTTGGCGATCTCTGTGCTCATCACCGCTTCCATTCTTTGCGTGCCCCATTAACCACCGTACAAACAAGGAACTGTAGATGTTGGTTTACACAAAAGGACACGAGTTGCAGGAGTAACCCAGCCGGTCAGGCAGCATTTCTGGAGATCATAGATGGGTGACGTTCAAAGAAAGGCCCTGACCAGAAACCTCACCCATTTCTTTAGTTGAGTTTATTGTTACATGTAGTCAGTGATCCTTAACTCCCCTCTGAGAAGGTTATAACTGGAGTGTGGCACGGTGGCGCAGCGGTAGAGTTGCTGCCTCACAGCGCCAGAGAACCGGGTTCCATCCTGACTATGGGCGCCGTCTGTACGGAGTTTGTACGTTCTCCCCGTGACCCGCGTGGGTTTTCTCCGGGCGTTCCTGTGATTGTCGCTGGAGTGTGGGATAGAACTCGGGTTGGGTGGATTGTTGGTCGGCACGGTCGCTGTGGGCCGAGGGGCCGGGATCCATGCTGTACCCCTAAAACAAAAGCTGCCTGACCACCAGCAGAGTTGGGGTCACAGTGGGGTGGGGATGCTAACAACTGCCTTGCACTTGTGGTCTTGCTGGCTGACAAGACAAACTAGTGGGAGTGGCAGCAGAGCTGGCTGCCTTCAGAGGCTGTGGTGGCGCTGCGGGAGTGGCTGCGACTCGCCTTCGGAGGCTCCGGCCGCGGGCCGCGTGGACGTCGGAAGCCCGCAGGCCCTGCCCTGGGTGGGGGCCGACATCGGAACTCCGGCAGCGGCAGCGTCTTCGCCCGCCACGGATCGCGGGGCTTGGGTCGGCCTGTCACGGACCTTTCACCATCCGGCGCGGCCTGGAATAGGCCGCGGGATTTTCTCCGCCCGGCGGGGGCTTCAATGTCGGGAGCCACGACCGTCCCGACGTGGAAAGTTCAACAACCTGACCGCGGGAGAAGTCGGCAGGGGAAGAGAAAAGACATTGTGGCCATCCATCACAGTGAGGAAGTGACTGGAGGAGACTCACTGTGATGGATGTCTCTTTGTTTTGTTTTGTGTTGGTTTGTGATTGTGTGTGTTAGTGCTTATTTTTATTGCTCTTATTGTTGGACTGTGGGTGATGGAATCTCGTCCAAAAGACTTGTTTTTTTTGGATGACAATAAAGGCTATTCTGATTCTGATTCTGATTCTGATTCTGATTCTGATTCTGATTCTGTTTCTGATTGTGATTGTGATTGTGATTGTGATTGTGATTGTGATTGTGATTCTGACATGTGCAAGGTGGCAGAACTACTACCGAAGGAAATTCACTGAAAATAAACAACTTTCTGACCTCTTTAAGAAGTGATGTGATGCAGGTTGTGACGTGTACGTATTTTAAGTTGGGGTGTGGGAAAGGCAATCACTGGGAGAAGCAGACCCAGTGTGGACTCAGAGTGCGTTGTTTGATTTCCTTCATGCAGCTGAG